>NC_136631.1:13916032-13918532 GCF_933228915.1 Telmatherina bonti
TAAATTCAGACTTATATTTGTGCACAGACACACTCCCATACAGCCAAAGAGTTTGCAGAACTTTTGACCTAAAGGTCATCCACTGGAAACAAATGACAGTTTGAGATTAGCGCACAGTCATGCTATAAATGTTATATTTACTTCTGGCTTTTGCACAGGATAATCAAATGAGAATAATGTCAGAGACGCTCGTTTGATTGAGTTGCATCACCTGTAAGAAGAATAAAGGAAGGAAGAAAAGAAATATCAAATAAAATTGAGGAGAGTTGGATTAATGGCATGAAAGGCTTTAAAACCTTGAGAGGCAAAGAGAAAAATTGGCCTCATTATAGGCAAGATAGTTAGACTGTGAGAGAAGAGATTCACATCCTCACCAGGCCAGATGGAGAGTGTGTGTTCCGCCATCTCTCTTCTTCTTACACACTCCTCTTGGGTCCACAGATGCTGGTTTAAGATGAGGAAACAGCAGGGAAGGAGACAATAAAGGTCAACCTGTCTTATTTTCTTCCTTTCTCTTGCTTGTGTTTTCCATCTCTGGAATGGTTTCCACTAAAACTGCTTTTCCAGCTTGGTTTTTGCCTCCTTTATGTGCAGAAATGTCAGAGACTCGCATCAGAATAAAGGAGGCATGTGGGAAAATCTTCCATGTTTCCACTGAATGTGTCTTTGTCTTTCACGTACATTTCACACACTTCATTTCTGAACTAATTCCTTCAAAACAAGAATAATTTAACCTCAAAACAACAACGAAAAGTGATAATAAAAGTCATTTATCATCTTGCATGCTACACTTCAAACCAATGATTTTTTTTTTTTTTACCTTAAATCCTAAATTTCTACATGTTATCCCTTTTAATATTTCTCTTTACAAATTTCTCCTCATCCTTCCTTCCTCTCATTTCTGTTTAGTTTTCTCTGTCCTCTTCTTTCTTTTTGACCTCATCACCTCTTATCTCCTGTCCTCCTCTTTCCTCCCTCTCCTCCTCTTCTCCTCTCTGACTCAAGAGGCTATAGTCTCCAAAAGGTCGGTCCAAGCTGACATTTGCTGTGGAACCTCATTGATTTGTGCTCTGCACATTTTGATTGGCTAACCAGAGCTGTTTCCATTCCCCACCAATCCCTTTTAACCAGGAAGCAAGGCAGCCAGCTGACCCTAAGGTCAACCAGCTCCAAATAGCTTTTTCTGGAGTGCTACAGTTGTCTTTCCCATATTTCTTTCCTCTCTGCCTTCCTGCAAGCTGCAGGATGAGGAGAATGGATAGAAGGATACATCTTAAAATGGAAGCTCAGACAGCTTATGGGTTTTGTTTGGTGCTTTATGGACTCCGAAGGGCCTTGTTAAACACATCATTGTTTCATTTTGTTGTATTTGTTCAGAAAGTTCTGATTTTGAGACTGCACTTTTGTGTTTCTCATCCCCTAACTTGTCACATGATTGTTTGACTGGTTGAGATGTGGTGGTGGTGTGATGTATGCCTTGAATCTTCATCTTCATCTGGAATCGTATTTATTTCCTATATCTAACGACTGGGTTTGTTCTTCTCTCTTTATACATTTTTAGGTTAGTGTTTTGTTGTGGAACATTTTTCTAACTTAGTGCTAATGTTGCTGATTGAATCTGGTTTATGTCCCAGCAGAGTTGACACCTGACCCTTGACTTCCAAATTTGCTCTAAGCTACTTTCAGTGCTTAGAGTAAAAAGAAAAAAGTAAAAAAAAACAAAAACAAAAAACAAAAGAGGATAAACTGATGAATCCATGGCTGTGTTTGAGCCTCCACTCTCCTCCACTGCCTATCTAATAATAATAATAATAATAATAATAATAATAATGATAATGATAATAATAATAATAATAATAATAATAATAATAATAATAATAATAATAATAATAATAATAATAAATAATAGATTTATATAGCGCTTTTCAGGGCACCCAAAGCACTTTACATTGAATCCATTATCTATGCGCTCTTCATTTATACTTGGTGGTTAGCTACATGTGTAGCCACAAGTGCTCTGGGAGCACACTGACAGAAGCATGGCAGCCAATGCGCACCATCCTTGAACCCAAAGGATCCAAAAGATCTGTTGACAATCACTGCAGGACCACCCACAAGGTCTTATCTCCATGGCCTAAAGGCTGAAAGCTGTTTTTGGTGGACTAAGAGGAAGTCATTATCTTCACATTATTAGACAGATGCTTTCCATGTTCTGGCTCACTGCTGTATGATGAACTAGCATCAGCTGTGTAAGAAGGAACTGAACGTTTCTTTTGGCTCTATAATCTGAATTTATTTATTCCAGCTGCAACAAATTGTTGTTTTAATACGGCACAAGTAAGAATGTTGTACCTCCACTGCTGTTTATCTCTTTATCTGCTGGTATTTTCTTCCTTCTGCACCTCCTGGCTCTGCTTGCTCTTGCAGAAAACACTGTCCTCGTGAGACAGCAGTGGCGGCGCTGGTAGAAAATGTCCGAACACAACGGTGTAAACAAACA
>NC_136631.1:13923532-13993532 GCF_933228915.1 Telmatherina bonti
GAATTGTAACATTACTGACCAGTTTCACACTGAGCATCAACATATTTTGAACTTTAGCCCAGAAAACTCAAGTATTTTTCAGCTCTGATCTGCAAATTGAACAGTACTCACAAACAAGGACTTTTGGAAGCGTTCCTGAGCCCATGCAGCACCATGCCTGTTTTTATTTCAGTGCCATCCTAACGGCATTGAGCCCTTTGTGCCTTGAGATGTCAGCAGATTCTCCAAATCGTTTGATGATGTGCAGCTTTTGGAGAATTCTGAACTTCTCTCCATCTTTACCTCTGAGACTGACTCATGCTACCAACCTGTTGCATGTCCACCTCTAGCTATTCATTTTAGTTCTAATGACTTTTTTTTATTCTTCTATTGCTCTCATTGAGTCTTTTAATTTCTCATTCATTTCTTTTTTTAGGGGAAATTACGGCCTAGTGGTTAAAGAAGTGGACTTTTGTTTGGAGGATCCAGGGTCACATCCCTGGACTAGTTATGAAGGTTAAGCACTCTGTGTTCCTGAGCAAACCCCACAATACTGCAGCCCACTGCTCATAGTGCAACTGGGATTGCTAAAATGCAAAGAAATATATCCCCAACTGGGTTTAATGAGTTATTATTTTTTAGGTTTTTTTGTTTGTTTGTTTTTTACCACAATCAGAATTTAAGCTAAGCAAATATTTTCCAGGTGGTAACATGTCTCACTCTCATGTTCAATTTCTAAGATTTGACCAGCATTTTATTTATTTCTCTTTAGATGGTAAATAATTCTGCAAAGTTTCCAAAAACAGTCCAGGTTGGGTTTTGTTTGCATGTCTATGTTAATTTGATTTTGCTTTAACTTTACATGCATTTGTTCTTATTTCTAGAAACATGCTAGGTCATGTTTGTGTGTTAAAACTGTGTGTGATTCAGCATGCAGGTTTTAATCACATTATTTGTTTATGTTCTTGGATATCTGTGTACATGCAGCAGACCAAATCCAGGAGGCTTTGTGTTTGTTTATGTGCTTGTAAAAATACACCAAAGCTCACTTCCCTCCTTCAAAATGGTAGATCAAGGACTTCTCCCAGCTCAATTTGGAGAAACGAAAAGATAGAAAGAGAGGAATAGAAGGAGAGCAGCCACAGAGAGAAAAACACGAAAGAGGATGAAAAGGAGAGGAAAACTGCCAGGCTGTTTGCTCCCACCTGTCTTAACTTGAAAGAAGAAAGAGGGAGAAGACAAAGACGCCTGGGAAGACTTGAAAAGGGGAACAAAAAGTAGAGAAAGAGAGGAAGAGGGGGAGAGGAAGAGGAAGAGAGCAGATATGTGAGCAGCCCCAAAAGGCACGTTGGTGTTTGAAGCCGAAGCGCTGGAACAGCATTGACTTCATAGAGAATCAGTCCCCGGGTAAACGACTGGAGTGGAAGGAGACGTTTGATACTGGGAGCGCTGGAAGGGAAGGATCGCTCATTAGACGCATCCGCCAGCACTGACACACCAAACCACCGCCGCACTGCCTGCTACATCTCAGGGATTAGGATATGTAAACAAGAAGGAAAGTTATTTTTTGGGAAAAATCCATTGGAATAAATTCATCTGCAGCTGATATCTTCTGTTTGGGGATGTGTTTTCATATTTTCTGTGAACTTGCTTATAGAAAATACTTTTTTTAGTAGTCAGACATGAGGTTTAAAGTAAAGTTTGCAGGATTATATCTTTTTTTTTTTTTTTTTTTTTTTTTTAAATCTTTGTGTTATTTGTTTGTTACAGTTCTCTTACTTAAAGTGGTTACATTGGTCTACAACCAGAAAACAAAATTGCTCATATAAGAAATGCAGCAGCTAAGTAAAAGGGTCAAGATGGAGAGTTCTCCCAGTTTTTCTTTGCTGTCAAATCAGCATGATGTGCCGGAAGTGTATTAGGAAAGAGCTATAGCTGTTTGCATAGTCCTCACGCCATCAAGGGGCGGTACGTGGAACAATGACTGACAAGGAAGAAGCCGAAGAGGCAGAGATAAATGTACACATTATGTTATTACGGAGGACAAAGTCTGTGTAACATCAAGCACAAACAATGTAAATAATGTTGGCTTGCTGCTCTTGTCAGATGTCTCTTTATTTACTTTCTCTGTTTGCTGATGTTCTGTCCTTTTATTCATATTTCTATTCTGAAGCATAAGCATTTTTCAGTTCCAGCTTGACCCTTCCTGCAGAGTGTGTGTGTGTGTGTGTGTGTGAGCTCACCACCTTCGCCTGGACATGCACTGGCTTGCAGCTGCGCTTCGTATCATATGTTGCTCACAGTGCATGCGTGTGTGCATGCGTGTGCGTGGTGGTGACGCTGTCGTACTGCGGGGTGTGTAAGCATCCATTTGTTCTTTATCTCGCTATAAGCTCCTTGGGAAATGATCCGTGAATTTGAAGACAAAAAGATTCGTCACTGTCAAAGGCGAGGCAGCGCGGCTCAGACTTACACATATTTACTGCAATCAGCTTTATGAGAAGAAATGGCGGCGATGCCGAGTTTTCAGCGCGCCGTGTTTATCCTTCGTAACGATGTCTGGCCTCTACTTTGTAATGGAAGATTTACATCTGGATCCCGGCGTGCTCTCATCCCTTTGCTTGTTTGTTTGGTCCATCTTTCTCTTTTAATTAAAGAACAAAGAATGAAGGAAAATGTGTCAGGGATGATCCAGCTGTCTGTACTGTTAGCTTTATATCTGCATGTGGGTTGTGTGTTGGTGTGCGTTTGTTTGTATTTGCATTTAGGCTGAATGTGTGTGCTTAATCAGATTTGAATGCTCTGCAAGTGTTTCTGCTTAGATTAACCTCAGTAAAACAGTTAACCTGTTTATGTTTAAAAATGCATGCAGCTATGGCGATGGGCAGGTCGGTGTGGGTTTGCCTGTGTGTGGGACAGGGCATCGCAGGGGTCAATTTGGATATAAAAGCTTATGCGTAAAGTGCTTTCATCTTTGTGTTTGTGTGTGTGTGTCAGGTGGAATGACTCAAGTCGACTGTGCATTTTGGTTTAGCTGTATAAACAGGCAGCTCCTCAGTCAGTCGTGCCTCGGCTGCATAATGAAGGACGCCAATCCACCGAGTTTCCTGCTGTGTTCAGACAGAGCAACCAACACGCTGCAATTGGCACAGATATACAACCTTAATTCCTTAATTCTGTTTTTCCCTTTCTTTTGTGCATCCTTTTATTATCAAATTTCTTTTCTTCTTCGTCTCATCCCATTTATCTTTTCCTCTCCGTCTTTGAATCTCTGCAATTTTTCCACTCTTTTATCCCCTACTGATGTTCTAAATTAAATAATTGAAACTTCTTTCTGTCTCTTTAGTCTGATAATCTGCTTGAATTGCCATTTCATTTTCGCTCCATTATTCGGATTGACAAAGCTGACAACAACCTAGACTTGAATGCTCAGAGAAGCAAAATAATTGTGTTCCTGCCATTTTTCTGTGATGGAAAGTGTTCTTGTTTTTTGTCCTAACCAATCAGCAGCTTTACTTCACCAGAAATGTGAATCTTTGCTTACTTTATAATTCGATTACAATTCATCTGTTAACAATTTAATGCATCCAAAAATGTATCTCAGTGTTTTACATCCTTTTTTTTTTTTTTTTTTTTTTTTTTAAATAAAGCAGCCTTTTTAAAAAATAATGTTTTTTCTTCTTTTTCCTTTGGAATATTGCAATTTCTCTTTGAGAAGAGTAAAGTGTTTTCCATTCATTCATCTGCTGTACACTTTTATTTACTGACAGGTGTCTTTAATTCAAAACTCTGCATGTTCCCAGTACCAGTGTGAGTGACCCATCTCAGTACTTTTTACATACTGGGAAGTGGCCTCTGTAGTTCTTATCTGATGGTTTTCAACTAGCTTTAATGTACCTGCTGAGTGCAAAAAAAGAAGTTTCTGTGAAGTGAAAACTTTGATTTTAGATTTGCAACTACGAGGTTCAAAGTTGTATATTGGAAGTCTGTGGTGTAGAATATGAAGAGAAATGGTGAGAGTACAGTTTCTTGTGGTGCTCCAGTGCTGCCGCCGAACATCCCGACATTTAAAGTGGAACTATTATGTGCATTTCAGGCTAATTTATTTTTATTTCTGAGACCAAAAGGGCTGGGATTGATGGAGTTATTGTCACAAATCGCTTTATTTACTTCAGACCGACCCTCTCCATAGGCTGTCAGATCAGCCTGTGAGCAAAACGAGTGGATTGAGACTCTTCCGCATTAAGCCCCACCTCCCGCCACCGCGCTACATCAGGAGCGCGCACCACAACTGCTTTCGCGGTCATTGTAACGTCTCATAAACAGAAGGATTAGGTTTATATGAACTCAATAAAAAAAAAAAAAAAATACAATGTCAACACATAACATACAGCCCTACATGTTGGAACCTGAATCAGACCCTGAAAACAAAGTGGAAAACAGCAACCCACAGCAACGAATGCAGCAGGATGTCTCTCTTTGGTAAACTCACCAGCCATCGTTGGAAATAACTTTATCCGACTTTTTCCACCCGCCTGATGTATTTGTACATGCCCTTGTTAACCAGTAGAAGGTAACCAATCACCGAACCTTATGCCCCGGGACGTCACAAGGATTACCAAGTAGAAAAAACTCTCTAAAACGTCGCCATGGAAACCGAACGGAGAGAGTGCTGGAACTCAAACTCAAACTCAAACATGTGTTTAGGTGATAAAAAACGGTGCCGTTCACATGTCTGATGAGGATTCAACACTGTAACACTGTGGAAAGCTCAGAAAACTCCAAATACCATAATAGCACCCCTTTAAGTCTCACAAACTGGTCTGTTTGTCATGCATCCAGGTGGTTGTGGAGGTATCCACCTGAAACTTATGGAGCTGGCTGAACTGTATTAAATGCACTTTGAAGATCATGTTTTGCTCTATTCTGTTTTTTTGTTTGTTTATTTGTGTTTATTTCAAAGTGCTGCCTGATTGGTCCAGATGAGAATGGGCTCTTTGAAGCAGGTAGATGATGGTGTCTCCAACCCCAACCTTATAACGATAAGTAAACAATACTGAGTCGTGAAAGGTGGTCACCTTGTTTTCCACATAACAAGAACTCCTTTATGACTCAGGCTGGTGATGATGAGGAGGTGATGAAGAATTCAGCATAGTTGTTCAGAGCAAGTTTTCAGAACACTCGAGCTGACACCATCTGGACCTGCAGCCTTGTGTTGTGTTCAGACTCTCCAGTTGTTTTTTCACCCAACTGCAGGAAACAGACAGGCTCGAGGTGGAGGCAGAGGAGGTTTCAGTATGTTCTGGTGAGGAGGGAGATGAGGCTGTGTGAAGGTCCATAACTGAGCTGCAGGGTGACAGAGTGGAGGTGTGACAGCAAAGCTGTGGGCTCGTGGAGGGTGTGTGGTCTGTTGGGATGAAGGCAGGAGGTGAACTGAACCTACTTAGCTCTGTCCAGACCTCCATCAGTCTGATCCTCCTTTAACTTGAAGCCTGTAACCTTTTTCATTCCTGACCACACCTCCCTCACATTGTTCTGAGTTTTTCCACTAGTCCTCCTTACACTTCTTAATCTTTGTTTGAAGTTGTTTTGGTCTTGTCTTCAATATCTCCCTGTCTCCATCCCTGAAGTTTTATCTTTTATATTTGGCAGCAGCTTCAGGTTGGAGGTCCAGGGTTTGTTATTGGGTAATAATCTCACCGTTCTTGTTGGGACGATGCTGTCCACACAGAAGTTGATATAACCTGTCACACACAGTCACAGCATTGATGTCCTCTTTGTGTGGTTCAAAGAGGACATTCCAGATCTTTCTTCCTAAATTAGGCAGGACAGAGGAGATGTATGCACATTTAACATTTCCACAAAGCAAGTCCAACATCTTATTTCCTCTGGTGGGGCAGCTGACACATGTTTGAATGTTGGTAATGTTGCAGAGAGGGAGATGTTGAAGCCTCCAGAGATCACAACGAATGCATCATGATGCTGTGTTTGTAGCCTAGCAACAGCTGAGCTGAAGAGGTCACAGGCTGTGTCTGCAGCGGTACCTTGTTTGACATAAACTGATACTAAAATAACACAAGTAAACTCTCTGGGTTTAATAATCTGGATGAAACCTCATGTCCAACAGTTTCATGTTCCTTTTGCAGATCTTCTACTTCACAGTGACGTGTCCAGGATGGCACCAATGTGCTTTGAAAGAACTGGAATTCCACCTAATTTAGCTTCTCACTGACTTTCTTGTTGCTGTCTGCTCGTAGAGTCCTAAAACAAATCACAAATAGATTACAATCTCCATGCATGTTCATGCCATGCCTCAGTAAAGCACATAATTCACTGTGTTCATTTTTGAGACCTTGTTGGTTTGAGTTTCCACCTTTTTTCTCTCTGCCTCACTCGTGCACTGCATCCTCTTTGCTTCCTCTTCACTCATTTGAGATTTGGTGTGTGATTTTGCTGATAATCTTGGTTTCAGTGAGCTTAATCAGTTGATCCCAACTCTCCCATTGCCATGGAAACTCACATCCTTGAACTTAAACTTGAGCATTTGAACATGCAAAGCGAAACAGAAAAAAATAATGCTTTTCATCTGAACTTACCGTGGTCCTGCAGGCATTGACTGGTTTATTATTCATTTATTTATTTGAATAATAAATAAAAGGGAAGAGTTGACAGTTGTTCAGAGGTCTGCTTGCAGTTATTGTCCTTTCATTTAACTTTTGCCCATCTACTGCTGCTTCAGTTTGGTCTTTGTTTTGGTTTTTTCCCATCTAATTTTCCTTACCTGAATAATTCTCTGTGATCTGACCTGCCTCTCTGTCCTTTTTTTTATCTCTCCATCTCCTTTTCATTTATGCTCTCCTCTCTGTCAGTTGTCTGTCACCTTTTCTCTTTAGCCATGAATCTGATTGATCTCACTATCCAGCAACTTTCATTCATTACACTCGAGCCTTTCTCTCTCCGTTTAACACTCATTATCTCTCTCCTTTTTTCCATTGCATTATATCACTCAGCCTCCTGAAGATGAGAGAAAGGCAGGTTGGGGTAAAGCGCCAGGGAAAGAGAATCTGCCCATAATAACTTTGTCCTTGCACTTAAAGAAGGCAAAATATTTAAATTACAGAGCAGTGAAGAGGGGAAGCAGGCAGCAGGGTGGAAGAAATGACAAGATTGAAGAGAAAGAAGGAGAATGGCAATTGGTAGAATTATTAAAATGTCTTTGGGGGATGAGAGCAGTGAAGCATTTTTTAACACAAGAATAAGAGGACCAGCTAGAAAAAAAAAAAAAAAAGTATTAGCCCATCGGAGCTTTCAAATGCAGAACTGATGCTGGAGTTTTTTACCTTCCCAAAAAGAAAAGGCAAAAAAAAAAAAAAAAGAGCGCACAGGCGATGTTTTGTGTGTTAGAAAAGCTCAAAAGGAGAGCCACTGCGCTTTCATCTCTTTTTTTTAGTGTGTCTGTGATCTCAACTCTGGAGGATTTCGTTTCAGCGCTTTTGAAATCATGTCCCTGTTCCCCTTTCTGCTTTGCTTCCTTCCTGTCACTCTGTTTGTGTGTGTGTGTGTGTGTGTGTGTGTGTGTGTGTGTGTGTGTGTGTGTGTATACACGGCCGTGTGCATGCATGCATGTGAGTTACACGCCTGGCTAACAGTGGCAGCAACACAGATGTGCTGATAGAAATCCAGAGGCTAGCAGCGAAGCTTGGAGGGACGCACACACACACACACACACACACACAGGCAGCACCAATCTTCTTTCCTCTTGTGTGGTGAGTCTCACAGTGGACATTAAAAACCAATGTGACTCTGAATATTCATGTGACTCTTGAACTGTGGATGGACCTCTTGGCCCTTCTCATGATATGATTATGAGGTAGCTGGGAAGTGACAAGGCCAACTGACATGTTAGGAGGAGTGACGATCTCCATCTGTGGACTAATGCTTTGGCATTACCCATATATATATATATATATATATATATATATATATATATATATATATATATATATATATATATATATGTACGCTCAGTGTGACAGCAGGGACGCATTCACCCTGGGAGACTGAAGAAGGACACATTACTGAATCCCTCTGAGACACAGCAGAGGAACAAACACTTGTGTAAAAGATGCAAGAAGCCACAAAAAATTGAATTTAGAGAAAAGTGTCAAATTGTATCTCTGTTATTCTTCAACTATAAGCAGCATCTCCAGAGGATGTGCAGAGAAGATGCATTTACTGCTGCATCTGACCTCACTTGCGTTCAACCTCATTGACCTCGTGCTTTTCTTTTTTTTCTCTTTTTTTCCTTCCACCATCATGATAATATCACCCATCCCTCTTCATCCATTTTACTCCCCCCCCCCCCCCCCCCCCCCTCCGATTCTAATTCACCTAAAGGGATAGATTGTTTATCATCCCATCTGAAGCCACAAAACCTCCTCTCTCCTGCTATTCTTTACCTTTCACTCCATCCCTCCCTTCCTCCCTCCGTCGCTACTCTCCATTTTCCTTTTTAATTTCTCGTGAAGGCACCTCGCCATCGTTCTGGGTAATTAAAATGAGAACAGGAAGATTGAAAATAGGAGGAAAGGAGGTGTGGAGGGAGATGAGAGGAGAAAGTGGGAATTTGAGAGGCTTCTTATGGCAGGAATGACAGAAAAATGGCATGTATACATTAATATGCGTAGAGCTCTGCTAATGGTGGTCGTGTTCTGGTGCTCTATTTGTCATCCCTCCAGCCAATGAGTTTACCAGAAACATTTCCTTTTCTTTTCCCCTCCTCTGCCCTTCATCACGTTCAAGCACTTATTATGCAGTTTAAGTTCTTTGTATGTATTTGTGTATCATTCAGTTTATCCATCCATTTCTACGGTAATAACACTAATTCTCTCCCCCTCTCTTTTGCTACATCATGTGCAAACACAGTCATTATAAGACTGTGAAATCTACTGTGAATCTCAAAAGCACTAATGATCCAACAACCACTTAAATGGAGCACTTTTCTCATACAAACACACACACACACACACAATTACACACAAAAGTGTCACCAGTGTTGGAAAACATTCCAGGAAATATATGTAATTAAATACCAAATGCCTGTTGTAATGCAGACATGTAAAATTAATGAATTACTTGTTTGTACATGTGAATAATTAAATGCAAATGCTATGGAATGTATGAGTAATTGCAGATATATCATAATGCTGATGGCATTATAATTACCATTTTTCTCTCTTCTCTCTATGTCTCCATCGCTATTGGTTGTGTCGCACCTTCATCATGCAGGTGAGTGATTTTCCTTATTTAGTTTATTGTTGTTTTACATCCTCACAAGTCTATTAGGTTGATTGAAACTGCTCCATGAGTCAGTTTAGCTTCTTTTATCATGTCAAAGCTCCCATATGATATTGTCTAAAAGTCTTGAGCCACCCTCATGTCTTTCCATCATTGCCAGAAAGACAGGAAACAGGTTTGGGGTCTCTCTGAAACATGCAATTGTAAAAGGAAAAGCAGAGTTTGTAGTTGCAAAAAACAAAAAAAAAGAAGGGTGAAATCACTGAAAATGGTACAAATACAAGACAAACTGTTCACTTTCCAGATTGCACAAACAGCAAAGGGGCACAAAATAAGTGACAGGTCATATTATATGTCCTCATTTTACCAACACAAAGACATCAGAGATGAGTTTCCCCTTGAAGAAAAGATACTTAAATATACAAACTTCAAGGATGAGGTGTTTCCTCAGTGTAATTGAAAAGGGATGAGGTAGAAAAGAGAAAGCAGAGTGATGAAGACAAGAGCTGGTTTTGCGAACGAGGGTTCCTGTGATTGCCACGGAAAAATGCACCTTTTCACATGTTCTTTCTCCTGCTCCAATTGTCCCTCTAAGGGCCCCGTAAAAGACTTTATCTGAGAGCCGCGCATGGCTACTCATCTTTGACACACTGAATATTCAACGCACACACACTGTTACTCAAGGGTGTGTGTGTGTGTCTCCACATTATTCACACCAAATTCTTAAATGCTTCCGTCTCTGTGCTCTTCAAAGGCGTATGGTCGGATGACGCTGTGATTTGACACTGCAAAGGCATTGTGAGAATGTAAGAGTGGCTGCAAGGGACATTTGTGGGGGCTGCATTAGAGATAGGGCCATCATGTGCCATTGTGGATTAAGAATGTGTTGGATTTTGGCCACTTCAGGATGAGTGAGATGTGAGTGCACTTGTCTGTCAGAGAAGCAGTTGATGTGACCTGATTTGATAAAATCTGAAGATGCATTGAGCTAAACAGAAGTGGCAGAGAAGGGAGGCTCTTCCAAATGATATTCTATAGATTACTTTTTTTGGTCTTTTTTTATTTGGGACATTTTTAAAACCACAGGATGGATTAAAAGTTAATCTTAAAAGGTCGTTTGCTGTCAAACTTAACAGTATTTATTGGGCAATTCTACAGGATGAAGCTCCATATTGTACACCTGGAGTTTTAGGATTTAGAGGAACTGCTTGGAGGAAATAAAACAGGAGGATCATTGCTTTGTTTTGGTTTCTTGTTAAAGCAAACGTGCCATTCATAAAAGATGAAGTTGTGCTTTTTACATCCGATGTTTTGAACAATTACGAATCAACAGAAAGGTACTCATGTGAACATTCTGCTTTTTTTTTTTGTTTTTTTTTTTTTTGTTTTTTAACAACATATGATAAAAGCATGTGTGTCCTTTTTAGCATGTGTGCATCACTGACCTTGCCTTTTGGGCCGACCCCCAAAGAGAGATCTTGCTCTAAACCCTTCCTCTCTCACAAAATCAATAAGCTAATGGAGAATGCAGGGCCATAGCTGTAGCTGCGTATTCATGTATGTATGTGTGTGTGTGTGTGTGTGTGTGTGTGTGTGTGTGTGCATTTGTCAGTTCAGTAGGTATTTGTATCTCAAAGGGAAGGCTAGCTGTACTGGGTATTGCCCTGTGGTGAAAAGGGGGATTTGGGAAGTCTTAATAGCAGAATTTCTCAGTTTCTTCCAAGTCTTTTTTTCACTCTGTGAACTGTGAAAGAGCTAATAGCTAGCCTTAGCCTTAGCCCTTTACTACAGCTGAAGTTGCCAAATGGGACTCTTTGAGACTCACACACACTCGCAGAATAACACACTTTCTTTTCTTTTTTCTTTTTTTATACTTCTCAGTCAGCATGTTCTTGCAGCCGTATGAAAAACTTTGAGATCCTGTGCTCCTCGATGGAACCCGTGTCCTTTCATGGCAACAAGCTCACACACACACACACACACACACACACATATATACACACGCATTTGCTGATACCTTCAGAGGATTTACTGCGTTGTGTTAGATATTTGCTTTGTCCAACATCTTGGCAATAATACACAAGCTCTGGGAATATCTCTCTCCCATTTCTGTAATTGGTTCTATCGCTCTTTTTCACGAGGGCTGACAACGTTATTTTGTCCTTTCTCCCTTTCCCTCCCACTCCCAGCTCCTCTCCCTCCTTGGTGCATGTCCCTCAGGCTAGCGGAGAAGTTTTGTGCCCTTTTCCCTCCGTCTGGGGTCCTGGTTCAGGACAGAGAATCTGTCACAGTTACACATATTAGATTAGAGGGGAGTGGGAACCAAATTACCCTCCCGTCTTCTTCCTCATCTCCCCCCTAGTCTTCCCTTCCCTTGCTCCTCCCTCCTTCTCCCAGAGGAGGTTAAATGTCATTGTCCTTTGCCTTTATTTTATTATTTTCCTCCTTTCTCATTTGCTTGTGTCTTTTCTCTCATCTGCATGTGTTGCGTTCGCAGGGGCAAACAAGTTCACGGAAAGCTGCTCACGCTTTATTTTTCTGAAAGTCGATCAGTTGCAGCGGAGTAACACAACTTTCTCGTGTCCGTTTCATTAAAAGTTTATGTCATCCTCATGGTTTTATTTCAGCTTAACTCCATTTGGACAGTGAAGGTCTTGCAAGTTTTAGTTGGCTTCAAATTCAATTTAAAGTTTACAGAGGAAAAAAAAAAGAACTAAATTTCCTTTTTTTATGCTTCAGACTCATCTGTCTGTTAGGAGTATTTAGACCTCTTTATGTCATCCATCTTTCCATCCCGCCATTATTCTTCTGATTCCTAATGATCCCATCTCACCTGGGAAATGGGAAGCTTGACTTTTACCTTTTGATGGCTGTAACTGACACAAGGGCAGTGAGCCAGGATATTAACTTGGGTAGATGTGCTTTTCCTTTGATTTACTACCTTTGTGTGTGTTATAGAGGACTCACTTATGTGTTGTGAATCTTTCATGCTTACAGCAACTACTGACAAATTTTGCTTTGATTAAAGTCATATATTAACATAATAAACTATAAATATTAGCAATGAGAACAGATAAGGTGAGAAGCAAGTCTTTCCGATGATTCCCAGTACTGGTTTTTGCTCCACACAGGAAGCTAATCCTATCATTAACCCATCACAGGAATCAGAAGGGGAATTTCCACCCCCTCAAATGCACACATGCTGCTGGTGAAAACCTGTGTCTTCCCTTTTTTACATCCCTAATCTTCCATAGGGCAGATTCAAACAAATACTCACCTTTGTTCAAGTAGAATGGTTAAACGCACTTACGTTTAGCTGAATCCTCAGGTTAATCCAGCCAGGTGTGTGTCACACACAATGCTAGTCCTGCTCCACGTTTTCCCCTCAGTTCAAAGCCATTACCTCGATTAAATGTAAAGCATGACAAAGAGACAATGGGGCTCTTTTACAAAAACTGCTTACACAGTACGAGCACGTTCATTGTGCTGGCAAGCACCAGCGAATCCAGAGGAACCTTCTCTGAAGTTCAAGTGAAATGCACAAGTGGCCTGGAGCTGATGTGGGGGTCACAACTCGCTAGTCTTCATATTTTCCACAAAGACAAATGCTCTCGTTTGTTTAACCATTTTAATGTTTTAATTTATTTGAATTTCAAATACTTAAATCAGCTGCAATATAAAAAAGCTAAATTAAAACAAGATTAAAAAAAAAACATAACATGACTTAAGTGCCCTTCTTGTGTTTTACCTGCTTATTTTAGCCTTGGCTTTAAACCACATAATTTCAATGCTTTATTAGAGCAATTTATGCACTTGCATTAATCAATGGCTGATCCTCTACAGCATCCAGCCTGTTGGGCTCTTTACTGATGTAGATCATTCTTATCCCACCTGTCAGCGTACCTTATGCCACTTGTCGTATCATATTACTAAAATGGACTCACAACTAAATCAGGAACTTTTTTCCTCACAAAGTGAAAGCTTTTCATTTGTTGATTCCTGATGTTAAACTTTATCATTATTATTTCATTTTCTCTTTTTCCCTCCTGTTGTAAATTAATTCAAGCCTCCTCCCAAGTGAAGTAGTATGTGTATCCTTTTCAGGAACATTTGGCTGGAGCATTGATTATGTTAATTACATGTTCATTAACAGCATATCAAGCTAATCAGATTGCATCAAGAAGTAGGGCCGAGCAGTCAAGAAAAATTCCTCCTATCATCTTTTGATAAGCAATTTTCCTTGACCTGACTGAACAGTGTCATGGTGTTACTGAGATGTTGGGAGAAAACAAGATGATTGTATTGCAGAATAAACCGCAACTTAACGCTGAAGCTACAGATGTTTGGTAAATATTCTCCAAAAATGGTTTTAGATCCTTTATCTATTATAATCTTATCATACTGTTGCACAAAGGCCAACATGTATGTCATTTTCACCCTGCCCACAAATGTATTCGTTTCAGTCAGTCCTACTGATTAGAAACAATTGAGCAACACTTGTTGCACTGGCAACAAATTATTGGGTGGAAATATCTTTTTTTCCTCTCTGGTTCAACATTTTTTTTATGCTGTAGAAGATAATAGAGGAAACATTGAAGCTCCATTCTTTATCATTTAGAGAATTTCACCAGCAGCTTATCATAGCTGCCTAGTAAGGTGAAACATGGTCAAGCTGTGGTATCCGTTTGTACATTTTTCCAGTGTCGGTAGATTGAAGGATGCTTCCAAAAAACCTCTACACCTTAGAGATGATGCTCTGCATTGGTACAAGGGGCACGACACCATCTGATTTCTTCACAAATAGAAGGAAGAGCCAAAAAAAACAAAAGATGTCGACAAATCTGCTGCACCAAACCGTTTTTAATTCAACTTTCCAGATATTTCTAATTGTCCCCAAGTGGCAGTAAAATGTGTAGATGTAGGTTTGCAAAGCACAAGTCTTTAGACCTTTTCAAGTTTTGTTTTGTTTTTAACTCAGGATTTTTCTTAAGCATAAAGAAATCTTCCATGAGGAGAGCTTCTTCTGAAATGTTCCACAATCGACTTGATTTCTGGTTATGATGTCTGGTGTCTGATTTGATAAATATTGCACCTATACAGCACCTGCTGTTTGCACATTTGCATTTGTATTTGTTCAGGCAAGGAGGGCCCAATGTTGAAGAACGTGTAGCTGTCATTTTTTTGAGAACGCTGGATTTGCTCTCTCTGGTGTTTTTGCGTGTCTTGCTAGGTTTCTGATTTTCCACTGCTGTCATGTAAGCTAACACAGTATCATCTCCAGTTAAAGTGCAGGATGAAGCAAAGCAGACTTTCAGCTGCATTTTTCCTTCCAGGTGCTGTGATTTTTTTTTTTTTTCCCCTTTCTTGTGTAGCTATAATTTGTTAAGCTGAGGGCAGCGATGTTTCGTCTGAGGGCTTTCCTGAGGCAATTCAGGCTTTGGCCTGAGGATTTCTCCTGTATACAGAAATTTCTTGGTCTTTCAAAGCTTTGTACTGATAAAAAAAAAAAAAACAGCAGGTGATTTCTGGCAATAATGGACGTTGTTGCACTTCTTTGTGTGTATATCTTGTTGTGATTGTGTTCTTTTTTGAGTTGCGATAACATACAGATACACATACGCAGATGCAGGTATGTTAGATTATTTTTTTTTGCCTTATAAATCCTAATTATATCTATTTTGGTTTCATTTTGCTCAGTAAAAACCATGTTATCTCATGCCTCAGGACAGTTCCTTCAAACAGCTTACAAATAGAGATACAGACAAAACATTACTTTCAATTTGTTGAATTCTAGGTGTTCATGTTTTATATTTAGAACATTTGTTTGAGACTTTTGCATCAGACTCTAATCAGAGACAGATTTATCCTGAATGGAATAACCTGGGATTGAGTCATGCCAGATGCCTCAAGAGAAACAAACGCTATAAGAGAGATATGACACCCCTTTCCACTGCATACTGCGCCTCGTTGATCACAACAAGGCAGGGAGGGGGGGAGGGGAAGGGGGAAAATAAGAGAGAGCGATATGAGATGCCTAATTATAGGGTCTGATTATTTGCATCAAAGATAATGAAAGTCCTGGACAGTCTCCCAAATGTCTCTCGAGTATTTCTAACCATCCTCTCCGTACTCCTTTTGCTTTCTTTCCTTTTCTCTTAATTGCATCTATTTTCCCTGAACTTCACTCCACCACCATCGTGTCCGCAGTGAAATACCAATACATGATTTTTTTTTTTTTTTTTTTTTTCCAGAAAAAAAACTTTAAAAGAAACTAAACAATGTAATTTTTCAGCATTTACCCAGCTAGGAAAAAAAGAAAAGGGGAACTTCTCAAATGTCCTTTTCTGGCCTAATGGACCTAGAAATCATTCAGGCATGAACATTATGCTAATACTCGCTAAGCTCGCTCTCTCTGCCTCCTTTTGTGAGTGTCTGTCATTCTATTTAGCCTGATAAACAAGTCTGATTTTCAATTATCTCCATTCAGATGAGGCCTGCGGCAGTATTTGCTCAGAGAGGTCCAATTTGTGTGGACGTGTGTGGACGTGTGTGTGGGTGTGCATACATCTAACTGACAGGAAGGTTTCTCAGCTCACTCAGTCTCTTTCCAATTCAGTCAGTCGTGCTGTTTGTGTCTGCGTAGCTGCGTGTGTGTGTGTGTGTGTGTGTGTGTGTGTGTGTCCAGTGAGGAGGTTTGTGTTGTGTACAAACTACCTGTGAGGCTTCCCTCACTCATTTTTATGGAGATGCTGTTAAGCTATAAGTGGTGCCTTCTATTTTTTTACTGCACACTTAAACCCACGGGGTTTCTCTTTTTGACACACTCACACATATTAAGAGAGATACAAACAAACCAATAAACTGGTTATTGATCATGTGTCGTTACTGTAAGTCGGTCAGACAGACACTCTGACCCAAAGCAAACAGTCAGATAAGAGAAGGACAATTAAAGCAGAGCACAATTCATCTTCCTTCCTCTCTCTCTCTCTCCTTCCTTCCCATTTCCATGAACCTTTCTCTCTTCTCTTCCCCCCTCCCTCATTCCCTCCCTTCTCTCTGTCCTCTATTTATGAATTCCCCTTGCTCTGCACGGCGGCCGATGGAGAAGTTTTTAGTATGCAGCCTCTTTCAAGGACAGAGCCTTGTTAGAAAGCCTATTGAGCTGTGCAGCTATAGCTCGCTGTAGCCTGGCAGTGGACTCAGTTCATCTCTCTCTCTCTCTCTCTCTCTCTCTCCCTACATCCCTCTCTCCTTCCCTTCCTCCCTCCTTCTCATTAATGATGTATTAGTTTATTAGGCGTTGGATATTGGGTCGGGGACCCTGCGACGGACTTCATCATGACTGCGCTGCATGGAAAGGAAACAGAGGGAGGAGGAATAGGAAAAGGGAGCCAGAGGTGCATACAGATGTACAGCCATCCACTCGTGCTACACACACACACACACACACACACACACACACACACAGATATAAAATAAACATGCTGAAACTTAATAACGCTTGCACACTCTGTCAGTATTCATGAACACGAACCGCTCACTCCGGTGATTTATTTAGAGTGGTTGGATTAGTAACTCTGCTTGCGCTCCTGTTGATGACGCCGTTAGCAGAAAACAATGGCGTCCACGCGCCACAGCCGCCACGGTGACCCCGGCACACAAGGTGATGCATCTGCTGTCCATCATGCAAAGTGATGCATTTCAAGCGCTGAGGAGTGGTGATTGTTGTTGTGTTGCATTTGTTTGTGAATGCACTGTGGAGCAACTGGCTGTATAATTCATACAGTAACATATTGAATTGTTATGAGCCTTTAGAAGCTCCGTCTTCCCTCACCGCCATCCTGTATTATATTCTGCTTTTCCATCCTCCTGTTTTTATATCTACCTTCCCGTCTGCAAATGCTCTCTTTAACATTCACATATTGAAGAGTAAACGGCGAAAGATCTTTTTAATGAATCTCCGAGCAGTTTCTTCTTTTGATTTCATTATGTTGCCTCTCACGACTCCTCTTTACTGCATCTTAACTGCTTGCTAATATTTCTCTCTTTTTTCCTCCCTATCTTTTTCCTTGTTCGCCCTCTCTTTCCAAACTTCCATCACTGCCTATCCTCTTTTTCAGAAGTCCATCTCTGTTTGTTTTTTCTCCCCCATGGATGATTTTGTTTGAACATGTCACAGCTGAAGTCCTTACTCGCTCTACTCTACCGTGAGAGTTGTGTGTACCCACAGTCACACATTAATGTGTGATATACAGCAAAAACATACACATTAGCACAGAACCCTGCCTCGGCTCGCTGCAGCGCTGTCTTCCCTTTCTGGGAGGAACAAGAGCCATATTTTAAACCAAAATCGAAAAGCTGTGCACTTAGAGTTTGTCTTTGGCCTTCATCTTGATGCCAAGAGACAAGAAGCACTCACTAAGTGAAGAGTGCTGACGGTGTGCCTGTGTGTGCGTGTGCATCCAGACAATGCTGAGCGGTGTAAATGTTACTAAAAGGGAGCATCTGTGGTTCACTGTAAATAGCACAGTTTTTCACATATCTGTGACATCAAACTCCCCCCTTTTCACATCCAAAGCTTCTGATTTTATCATCTGGCAAGATAAGGTTATTATTTGTGAACTGAATTCAGATCTGCTTTTTACCTGGAGTTTATTCGGCGAGAGTTGTGTTCTCATCTCGAAACATGAAGGTCGCAAGTTCGAGTCCTGGTAAAATACAAGGGAGTAATAACTGTGTAAAGCTTTTCTTCCCTTTAATAAGCGAGGCGCCTTTGAGCAAAGTCGCATTATAACATTTGTTTTATGCAAGTTGCATGCTGCATGCTAGAAATGATGCACAAAGATGTAACATTCTTATAATAGCAAAGCAGCTGCAGGAAAAGAATTGTATCCAAGCTCCCCGACACAAAAATATCATATCTTTTGTTCCGCAAAGGCAAATGTGAGCTCAGAACATGTGCTTCAGCAGTACCAAATAGCTACTTTCACGTGAAGGAATAGTTACCATGAAACGTTGCTTTTAAATATACCGTCAGTACGTATGAAATCTGTTGTCACTGTATTTGGTTTGGATATGAGATTCAAAGGCAGAGCTGTGATGGAAATTACACCTTAACCAGGTGCTGCAAATGCAACAGAGTGTGAGGGAAATGTTCGTCATGAACAGCCTGCACACATTCACGCAAGCAAGATTAGATGCAATATGTGAAAACACCTGTTTATGTGCAGTACGGGTGTTTAGGTCCTTAAATTTGGATTAAGCAGCCCTGTAAATGAGCAAATGTTCCGTTTTATTAAGCTTTTTTTTTCTTTTTACAGTTCGACCTGTCGCTGCAAACACACACAAGCGTACATAACAAAGTTCACACAGGCTGAATTCCATTTAGCCGGATCCATTTCAGACCTCCTCCTCTCTGCACGCTCCTTCCATATGATCGTCTAATCGAACAAAGTCATGGATAAGCCTTTTAGAAACACCTGCCTCTTCTATTTTGTACTATGACAGGTGGCGATATGTCTGCAGAATACCGTGCATATACTAGAGCTGTTGCTCACAATCCTTGGCAACGTTTGGTTAACTTTATGCAAAGCAAAGCACAAAAGAAGAAGTTTAGCTTTGAAGCAGCAGTTTGAGGTGTAAGTCAGTTGGTCAGTGAGTCACGGCGAGTTTGAGAAGAAAAGTCCTCAGAAATGATGTGTAACTGTCACTGTGCTGCTGTCAGCTCTTCGTTTTCACCTCCTCTGTCTGTCTCAGCACCTTTTTCTTTCGCTCTCCCTCCCTCCCCCATCTCCCCCTCTCTGACATTCGCTCAAACAGAAACTGTCGTTCAACCCCTGTGCTACCATGTAATACCTTCCCTTCCGCCTCCTGTGTGGAGCGAGTGTCGTTATGGCAGCGCAGCTCATGTTTGCCAATGAGCCGCTGTAGCCCTGCGGTACGCCGCGGAGATGCCGCAGAGAAACCTCGCTGGCAAAGGTTGCAAAAAGATGGAGATTTACCACATAATACCACAAATTCTCTGTTAATGTCAGACGTTCTTATTAAGACATTTTTAATTATATTCACTGCATTCAAAGAAATAGTGCATTCTTTGTCAATGAGGCATTTACTTCACACACCAAGACTTTACTGAGCTTTCTACATTTGCACACGTTGCTGTCATAAAGTGTTTCCAGGATTGTCTTTGGAGGGGATTGTTTTCATTTTGGACGACAACTCACCACCTCCTCCTCTGTTTTTCTCAGCAGACAAACTGGTCAGGGACTTTGGGTGTTTGTGTTGTGGCTCCTCTGCCAGAAAGTTGTCTTTTACTGTCTCTCACACTCTCAACATGGTGTCTCTCTCTTTTATGTTGTATTCGTAGATATCTGGAGTGTGTCGTAAAAGCATCACCCATTCTTTCAATATGTAATGAAGGCTGTGGAGGGGTCGCTGATTCCTCTGCATTTCATGCTGTTATATGCAAAGGCAACAGGAGGGGCTGAAACAGGAAAAGGAGAGTTTTTTCTTTTCATCTTTACATTGTCAACTTTAATTGTGAAGATGCTGCCGTTTGCCATCCCTAGCAGGGACAAAGGAAGGAGCTGGAGTAGTCTGCTTCAAACTTTTTTGTTGGTGCTCACAAGACAAATACTCACAACATTATTGGAAAAAGAGGCAAATACTAACTAAACTGTTTTTCAATTTTTGGGTTTTTTTTTAAAAAAAAAAAGAAAAAAATGCACACAAGAAAACATAAATGATTGATTTTAACATCATATTAAATTCTCACAAATTTACCAATCTTTACTTTTCAAAGAGAAAAATTGGAGCCTGATGGAGGGTCCAGTTGGCGGGAAGAAGTCTTCCATAGTCATATTTTAAAGGGGCGTCTTTATTCAAGGCACCCATAGATGGGCTTGATGTAAACATCTACATTGTTGAGGGACAGGTGAAAATTGTCTTGATAGTGATCCTGTTGGTGCATTCACATCAGGATAGTCCATGTTCTGGAAAAAGTTGTTTTGTAGAGACCATAAGTATATTAGGACAAGCAGACAGCATTGTGGGAAAGTGGGTTAGGATTAGTCAACCACAAAACACAACTCAGTGTCACAATATTCCTTCTTAGTCTCCCATCTGATTTATCAAAACGTTGCACGTTTTAACGTCACCTTACAAACGCAACGTCTAGAAGAGGTTCAAAGCCCTCACCAGAGTATGAAATAGTGACCTTAGGTGTGATTCAACTGCAAATGAAGTCCATTTTATATACGTATTTTTCTATTGCAGGTTTTGAAAGCATTTGTACATGAATTCGTAATCATTAACTATAATAAATGTGAACATATTTCTGGACATGTAAACTAACATTTTTATTTTTTGCTATGAATATACATTTTCTAACATTTATTTTGAGGATTTGTCTCTTTTTCTTTCAGTGTTGTGAGAAAAAGTCCTGGAATCTTTTTTATCCTTCTTGTTTTTTTTTTAAACCTCTCAGAAACATTTCTGTTTCTAATGTATATCCAGTCTAACAGGTAAAGTTATGTTTGCTTTACTCCGACTGGCGCTGCTACCATTCATTTGTCATTCCACTGATGTGCTAATGAATAATTAACTCAGCCCATATCACTATCTCAACGTCAGTATAAGTTCCACGCCAGGGCGATGTGTTTGTTTTGGTTTTTTACACGCTTATAGTTACATTGTGTTGCTTGTTTAGGTGATTGATGCTACAGTTTAATATGTTTTTTAAGTAAATATGGGTTTCTCAGCGTCTAATTTCAGCATGAGTTGACAGTGTAATAATAATAATATGTAGTTATAATGAAACTGCTGAACTTAAAGGTTAAAATGTAATATTTTGAACAGTAATTTAGCAGGAAATAGTAAAATCATAAATATATGGTGTCTGCTGAACCAGACAAAGTATGCACACTGAGTCTGTGAGTCTTTGTTATTGAGTCTGGTTATGCTTGCTTGTTGTTGTTTACTTCCTGTTAATTCCGCCATCAGAATGATTTAACCAAGTTCTTTGACCAAGATGCTACTAAGAAAGACAGCAGTTGATTACTTTCTATTTCTCCAGTGTGAAACTGCCTGATTTTCTGACATTGTTGTCCATCACTAGCAACTGGGGATACACCTTTACCAATATCAGTATTGGTATCGGCTCAATACTGTGAGTGTACTCGTACTTGGTATTAATAAGTGTTCCGATACCACAACCAATACCACACTAGTCAAACCAGTGCAGATGTGTTTGATGACATGCTTCGGACATGTTTTTAAAGAAATAAATGCCTTGAATGTTAAAATGTGACATTTTTTGTGACACTAAAAGTGAGATCTTTGTTTCAAAATCGCACATATATGGTTGTATTTGGGTAAAATGTGCCAAATCAAAATAAAACTTGTTGAAATTGTTAGATTTGTAATATTATTGTTTAGATATATTACAACCTAATGAAATCTTACACAATTATCACAGCAATAATAACCATAGTCACAATAATGTTTACATAAACAGCTTTGGTATCGGCAATTATCGGTATCTGCAGATATTCAAATTTCAGATATCGGTATCAGATCAGAACCCCCAAAAAGTGGATTGGTGCATCCCGACTAGCAACCAAATAAATTCAGTGTCTACGATACAGTTTTCTGCCTGTAAACAGCTGCATCCGAACTACTGCAGAGATTTCTATTGGTTGAAAGCTGGGTGGGATAAATAATGTTGTGTGCGCCAAATCAATTACAGATGTGTTCTGGTTGCTCTAACAACAGGAAACCTCTCATTTACATGTATTACTCCTGATCCAGAAAAGATACCGGGCACGACAAGTGTGAACTGGGTCGATGTACAACTTCTAATGAAAATGATATTCCACGGTACACACAGGGTGAAAACACTCAATTAGAAATAAACATGCAACATTTTTATAATTTAAAACAGGTGTATAGAAAACAGATTCGAACCTCTTTGCAGGTATGTTGCTTAAGCTGAGCTAGTCTTGTCTCCACTATTAATGTCCTTCATGGTCACATTTAAAATATTCCTCATTCTCTAATTTCTACACCTATGTAACCATTTGCATTTCATTGCTGCTGTTGTTTACTTGCATGGCCAGAGGTATAGCAAATGATAAAGATCTGTAAATAGAGGGCAACCATCCTCACACATCCCTGGGACTTTGCATCCATCACTAATTCTTTGATTCCCTCAGTCTCCTCTTCTTCATGCCTCTGTGTCATTATCATTATCATGTTGTCTCTGCTCCTTTTCTCACAACCTTTTTACTTTCTCTCCTCCATCCTTCCCTCCCCCTTCACTGTCTTCCATTCTCTTTCAATCTATAAAGCTCCTCTCTATTGTGTCCTTCCCTGGGAGACCATGGAGGCAATAAATAAGAGCTGTGAGAGGGTCAGTCTGCGTAACCCGTGCAGGTGTGTGTGTGTGTGTCTGTACGAACTGACAGTATGAAACTGGCCATACAAGCAGAGCGCAGTCCCTTTGAGCAGTCTTGAAGTGTAATTTGAAAATGGTGTTGTCCTTCACTTCATACATTTCATATGAGGCAATTTTAGAATGCATGGTGCGCGAGACCATAAGCTGCAAAAGGCTCATGTTTCCTCATTTTCCCATCTGACAAAAGCAAAGCGCAGGAATAACCAGGCAGGTCTGAGCAGGTTTCCGTGTTCCAGGGTCAAAAAATTACCTCGAGTCTCCAAAGACTCATAATATGTCAATGCAAATAGAAACAGAGGGATTGAGAAAAATAGTCACACACCATCCACGTCCTTTGTATTCAGGTATAACAGCAGCCTTGGATTCCACTTAAAGTCTAAGTACTAAATCAGTAATGGTATGTAGAATTGGTATTCTCTAGACTGTGGAAGGGGCTTTTGGGAAAAACAGGCTGAGATTGAAAATGAATGTGAACTGCATGATAGTCTGCCTCCTTCCGCTCTCCTATTGTTGCGTAGACTCTCGCCTGCCTCCCCATGTCACTATCCCTCTTACTCCTCTCTCTTTCCTTCCCTTGCTTCCCTCCAGAGGGATTTGACTCTAACTGGCCTTGGCGCCCGTAATGAAACCAAATCTATTTAAAGCCAAAAGCGATGCAAGTTTTAATTTCCTATTCCAGACTTAACCTTTTTGGCTGCGCTGCATTTTCACATCCACTTAATAACTTTTTACCCTGCACACCCCCTCCTCCGTCCTCCTCCTCCTCTCCTTCACCCCCCCTTCACTCTCATTCTCTATGGCTTCCTCTCCTCCATCAAGCTTCTCCCTCTCACCTCTCACCCCCCCCCCCCCCCCCCCCTTCACTCTCATTCTCTATGGCTTCCTCTCCTCCATCAAGCTTCTCCCCCTCACCTCTCACCCCCCCCATTCCCACCCCCCATTGCTCTCAGTGGCGAGGCTCAGGCTGCCTCTTCAAGGGCAATATCTGTCAAATGATTCCCCTGTGAAATTAAGACAGAGGCCATGAGAGAGAAAAGTGAGGGTGGGGTGGAGGTGGATGGGAGGGATGGGTGGGGGGGCGGGTTGTGAAGAGTAACAGGAAGAGCGAGGATTGTATGTTTGTGAGTGCGATGAGACAGGGAGCCAGGTGGAAGCCTTCCTCTTCTTTTCTCTCCTCACTGAAATCAATCTGATCTGACAGGAAAAAATTAAAGCAGTTTAAAGATAGATCTGGCAGCAAGACTCTTTGTTGCCTTTTTACATTGGAAAAAAAAATAAAAAAAAGAGAGAAACCATCTGGGAAATAAAAGGTTTGGGGAACAAGAAAGGGAGACAGATATGGAAGACTGCAGAAAAAGAGATTTTCTCTTGTCTTTTTAATAACCATGGACAACGTACGGATGTCTACTTTAATGATTTGTGGGGTTATGTTCATAGAAAACATTAGAAAGGAAGTAGTCATCATCTTAAATGATTTACTAAAAGCAACATATAATCACTGGGAATAAAATCTTGGATGCATGCTGCACACATTTGCCAAAGAGGAGCCTTTGATAGTATTTTAGGGATATTATAATGATGCTGCAGAACATAAAACATTCATAAACTCATATTCATGTTGACATATTAATTGTTGTGTATTTCCTACTTACTTCTAAATTTGACGTACAGTCAGAGTGGTCCATGTAAGCAGTTTAAACACACATTATGAAACAGTCAGTAATGCTGCCTGATCCTGAATGCACCCCTGCAGCGGTCCTCTGAAGTTGATCACATGCTCTTCTCAGCTCACAGCAAGCACAGCGCCATCTGCTGTCAGTCTCCACAACTACATCTAGAGAATAAAGCCCTTGCAATGGGGGGGGGGGGGGGGGGGGGGGGGGAGACTGCACACCTTAACGCAGCAGTTTTGTTTTTTTTTATTTTACCGTACTCTCCCCTGTCTGAGATGTCAGAATAAGTTTAATCCACCTTCTTCTACTTTCTTTTATGCTCATAATAAATTGCTTACATCTAATTGTTCAATATCTCAATTATCAGAGCTGATAGCCTTATGGCGCATCTCAAGAGCTTGCATTTACAGCCCCATTCTGCAAATGTCTAAAATGAAATTAACTTTTTTTTACAAGGTGTCATCTGTGACTTTTAGGTACTTAAATTGAACCAACCTCCCCACCCCCACTCCAACACACACACACACACACACACACACACACATATACACCTCATTATGAGGAGCCATTATTAGGCCATGATTGGAGCCAGGGTGCTGATATTAAAAGTGGCAGGAGAGGCAATATCACCACAGTCTCTAATACCCCAGAAGATATGTCATATATTTTAAGACAGCTGCTCCAGTATTTATAATTAATAGCAATTTAGTCTCAGCAAAAATTCACAGACAGCTAACAGAGGGATCTTGTTCCATTAAGTGCAGATTCCGAATCTGTGTCAAAGTGACACTATGCTGTTTGGGTTTTCTTTTTCTTTTTTGTTCTTTCTCTTTTTTTTTTTTTTTTTTTTTTTTGTGGGTGGTCCAGAATCTACAGAGCTTATATAAATACCACAATGCTCATATGGATATCTGTGCATATTCTGCAAGGAAGTCATTTTCTCTCTGATTCACTGTAAAAATAAGTGCAGAGCAAACAAAAGAGAAATGAAGTTGGCCTCTGAAGACAGATGAATAGAAATAATCTGTCTTTATTCTCCTGCCTCACAGTCATAAATCACTCCTTCCCAAATGACAGTCTTATATGCGGCATATCAGTGTGGCAAATGGCTCTATCTTATAATAGCAATGTAGCACATAGCAATATTATCTGCTGTGGAGTATTGTAGTGCATGTGTCTCAGCGCTATGCCCTGGAGCACTAGCCAGATTACACCGGCCCAGCGACAGTCTTATAATAAGACTCGCCCATTAAATCATATCAGCACTGCTTTTTATAGGCCAACACCTCAGCTACGACACTATGAAACTGTCTATCAGACAGAAATGTGTGTCAGAATCTGTGGGTGTGTGAGAAGCAGAGATAGTGTGTGAGCAAAGGAGACAGTCTGGGAGGAGACGCGTGTGTGTTTTACCAAACGTTGCTGCCGTTTGAGCTGCTCGCCGCAGCATCTGACAGCGTTTCATCTTCTGCTTTTATTAGATCAGCCTCGCGCCGCTGTCACCTCTCCTTTTCCTGCACTTACATCACACACACACACACACACACACACACACACACACACACAGCCCAGCGACCATTGGCTCACAACGTGCACGAGGACGTTCTAGTTGGTTAGCTGGTCTCTCTTCCGGATGGGAAGAGGGCACACAGGATGACTTTCCACCTCAAATCAGGACGTGAATATGCAAAATGCTTAATATGAACAGTGAATTTGACTGGATGTATGCTGTAGTCATATTTATGGATTTTATACCCTTTTTTTTTTCTTTTTACTAACCAAGAATTAAAAAAACTTTTTTTTTTTTTTTTGTTTAGACAAACGTTCCTTCTTGCAGACTGTGCAAGCTTTAAGTAGTTTCTGGAGCGAGTGCAGCTTCCTAAGCAGAGCTGTCATGTCACATTTGTCATCTGTGATGGATGACGTCGATGTCGAGCCCGGGAAGAGTTAAAGAAACAATCCCACAGAGGACACAGCACAGCAACTCAGATCCTTTTTGGACAAAGCAGATTGACGTGTTTTTGTTCCTTACACTTTATTCGCTGCCTTCTAAGGAGCCGTTTTTCTGTACGGCTGCATGTTTGCCTTCTCAACTGTGGCAGTGCAGCAGCGAAGTTAATTCAGAGGGTGCATATGCGTGTGTGCTCGCTCTTTTATTCCTGACAGCTTTGTGATTTCTTTCCTTATTGTCAAGTTTTAGATTTGCTTGTGTTGTCACTTTTCATGACATTTCTCTGTGTCTCAGTTTGTTATATCTTCGAAATGTAGAATCCAGATTGTTCTGCAAATTACTGTTCGAGGCTTTGCAACAAAATGTCAACGAAGAGGCATTTTTTGGAAAATGTATTATTTTGCTAATTACATCCTAGCGCACTCTTTAATTGTCTAAGGAATCATTACGATGCTGCTGAAATCCCATTAATATCTATCAGTAATAACTGTAATGTGATTCACACTTCTTCCACCACACCTCCCCCCACCCCGACTTGTCATTTATATACTTGTAAACACACACTGTAAATCCGGAAATACATCAAAAAGCACTGATGGACGAAAAAAGATAAACACACACCGCTGCTGATGCTGAAACATGCTGCACATACAAAGCAATGCGGTATGCACGCACAGACAGACGAGCAGAGCTGCTGACAGGCAGAGAAACCCACACAAAAACACACGCACACACACATCATCCCAAGGCCTCTCCACATCTCGGTTAATCCAAGCCGTCAGTCAGTGCTTCAGGGCCTGGATGCTGCCGTTTGATTGTAATTGCAAAAACCAGAGGCAGACAAGGGAGAGCCTAGGATGTCGATAGACAGGTGGAAGGATGGAGGGATGGACTCCCCCTGCCTACCCACAAGCCCCTGCTCAGCACGCTGTGTGACTTTGTGTCAGCAGTTTGTCTTGTGCATAGCTAATGACGGCTTGACGGAGGGGTGGGCTGGATTCGGCTGCTGCTGCTGCTCTCATTCAATCTCTTTTTATCCTCTCGTTTTATCCTCTGGTCTAGAGCCGAAATGAGGTTTTTGCCTTGGGTAGATGGAGAGATGGTATGGAGAGCGGGGCCTCTGTCCGCCTGGCTGTCTGTTAAGAAATCTCGCAAACCATACAGGAGAAGGGAAGAAGGAAGAAAGGGGGGGGGGGGGGGGGGGGGGGGGGGGGGGGCGATGGAGGAGGTGTAGAGGGCAAGGGCAAACTTAGCAGCAAGAAACTGGATGGGAGAAACAAACAAAGGATGAAGTGGGTTTGAAATAAAAAGAAAAACAGCTTCTCCAATTAAGAAGGTTTTTTTTTCTGTTTTGTTTCTTTGGTCATGGTCAGTCAGTCACACTTGCTTTTGTTGAGTGTGTGATGAATTACACCCCTCCACTCCTTCTCTTCTGCCTTTGTTGTGGTGGAGCTCCAGCCGTTTGTACCTCCTACAATATCTTGTGCTGTGAATTCTCCATGCCTGTTTACCAACCAGGCTTCTTTTGAACTGGCATAGAGAAATGGCTTTTTGAAAAGTCTCTTTGATGGTGAGCCCAATTTGTTTTCTCTGCTAAAAAAGTTTGTTTGAACACTCTGAAATGTGGGCTGACGTCGATGACGAGGCCTGTCCTGAGAGCGCTGCTGCCCCCCTGTGTGATTCTCTGTATGAGCATGTGAGAGTTTTACCTCCACTTACGGTTAATGGTACTTTTGCACAGTTATTCCTCACAAATCTCATATAAAATACAACATTATTACATTTCAAACCAGATAAAGCAGAACTGAATTCACAGATTTACTATTTTGAATACAAATATAAGTACAAATATCAAAGTTTCCATGAACTTAGCCCAGTTCTTTGCAACAAACTTTATGTAATAAATTCTTTGTATTATAACATAGGTGATATTATGGGGTGGGAAAGGAGTAAACAAAAAAAAAAAAAAACTGTAAAACTTTATGCAAGGATCTGCATCCAAGTGGACAGTCCACTAGCAATGTCCTCTACTGTTTGATTTTGTGCATGTGTTGTTCTCACTCATTTGTAAGTCGCTTTGGATAAAAGCGTCTGCTAAATGACTGTAGAATAGAATAGAATAGAATAGAATAGAATAGAATAGAAAAATACTGTTCAGAAAACTGGAGAAAACTTACATCAGCTTTGTTTTCCTGATTTTTTTATTTCTTTTTTTTTTTTTGCAATCTTTGGTTTAATTCTAATTTTTCACCCTCATATTCTTAATGCAGACAAGATATATTTCAAAATTTAGCCAGTCCCAATATCGATCAGCATCTCAGGCTGATGGATTACAGAGGTGGACCCACTGACAGGCAGCACGTCCGGGTGGGGGTAGAGTTTTTGCCATTGCAGCGATCAAGCCAGACCCCCTCCTCTTCCTCACCTTTCCCCTCTCCCCTTCGTTTGATCCGAGTCATTTTGACAGTGATGCATAAGTTTCTGCAGCACAGGGCAGGCTGGCTGGCAGGAAATGCCACAGATCCCCCGAGAGTAGAGGAATGGAGGATTAAACAGAGAAAGACAACCCTATTTTTTTTTTTTAAAAAAAGAGAGAATAAAAAGGAAATCAATGTTTCCTCCTTCTGTGTGCAGGGAGAGCTGCTCAAGGATGCTGCCACTCTTTAGTTTTCTGCAGACTTTTTTTTCTTCAAAAGAGTCCTCTTTTTTTGTGTGTTTCAGCTTTTTTGTTTTCTTCTTCAGAACTGGTCACCTGAAATAGACTGAAGTCATACGTTGGGGTTATGCCAGGGCAAATGCTCTCACCCTGCCTTCCTCCCTATACCTTCCATCCAGTTTCCAACTTCCTCTCTTTATTCATTGCCACTTCTATCAAGGAGAATTGAATGGCATGCGTTTTTATCTCTGCAAAGCAACAGTGAGGCTAAAACACCACCCAGGCAGAGCTGGCCAAAGCTGAACTGAATTGGGTTGAGTAGATACAAAGGAGCGAGTGAAAAGAAAGCAGCTGCAGAGACACAAAAGGATGAAGCTACAGATGGGGACTAACCTTGCCTGGGTTTCTCTGATGTTCCCTCACACACACGTACACACACTCACCTCTACCGCAGCCATTACTATCAACCCCCTCTTTCTCCCTCTCTCAAGTCGTCCTTTTATTCGTCATGTTCAGAGGACAGCACCAAAGCATCCGAAGAGTGGGAGGTTACAGTGTATTAAAGGAAACGTTGTTTGACAAGAATGGTCATTCCCCCTTTCAGCAGGAAATCCAGAGACCGCGCAGCTCCTGCACTTCAAAGCTGCCCTGAAAACTTCCCATGAAACGACTCTGATTGTCTGCATCTAAAGGGGACAAGCGGGGGATTTTCTCCCTGGTGTCTCAGCACACTTTTTCTCCCATTGTTCTTGGCTGTTCTTAATGTTACGCTTTGTTGCTGTATAAAAGGAAAAGACTATGAATTTAATAGCTCTCACAGAAGACTTGCAAGCGGACAAAGAAAAGAAAAAAAAAACAACAAAAAAACAATGAAGCTACTTCTCCATTTGGAAGGAAATCGAAACTTTGAAGCATTAGCTTCATGAAACAAAATTACAGGCCCGAAAACAAAAATGAATTAGCCTGAAATCCTTGCATCCTGCTTACAAAGCAGCAGAGCAGAAACGGGATGTCATTATTCATGTTTATGTAAATGTAAAGAAATTAACATTTGATAACATTTGAGGATGCATGGCAGCTGAAATGAAACCTGCCACTCATGCATCACTTTTTATGCCACGAAAGTCCCTGGCTGACCCATTTTTTTGACGAAAGATATGGTGTAGAAATAATGTGCTGGAGCCAGATAGGCTGAGGAAGCCGGTACTTGCAAATTAGTGAGGAGGCGAGGACAGAGAGCATTAGAGGGAACCAGGGAGAAGTAAGAGTGCTTGTTTGGACGTGTTAGTTTGAAGTGAAGAGTCTGCACTCGGGTGGACTGTCTTCCTGTGACACACACACACACACACACACATGCATCCAACCCCACACAAAACCTCCCTCCCCCTCTCACTCCTCCAATGGCCCTGTCGGTGTGCCAGGGCGGGTGATTACCGACGCTCTCCCCCAATTATGGGCTGATTATTCCGCCGCGCTCTAATTGACTGGGGAGATATGCAAATGGCTGTCATTTGGGATGATAAAGGATGCGGGTGCTGGATGCCCCCTGCATTATTTAGCCTCGGCTGTACGCAGCGTGAAGGATGTGGCGTACGCTTTAATTGCTGAGGAGAGAGAGGTTAAGCTGAACGAGCAGTTGAATTAGAAATGAGGAATTTGGGCCCTTTATTTATTTCTTTATTTTGCTCCTCTCTTCTCATCTCTCTCTCTCTCTTTCTCTCTCTCTCTCTCTCTGAAATGCTCACACATCTACACACTCTTGCTCTCTCTATGTCACGCGTTGTTTTTCAGCTCTCTCTTGGGTGAGTGGAGAGGTGAGGAGAGGGTGGGCGGATGGCAGGATGTCATGCTGGAATGCCATAAATAAAAACATTAGCAGAAGCAATACGTGCGGAACAAATAAAGTGAGTGTGTGTGTTGGCGTGAAGGTAGCTGGTGAGTGGTCAGGTTGTGCATTAAAAACTAAAGTGCGAAGAAGCTTTGCGGACTAATGAATGTTGAAAGTTTCAGCGGATCAGACGTTGAGGAAGCTCGGCCTTTTCTGCTCCGCAACGCTTTTAGCTAGATACAAACGTGCGGTCAGAAGTTACGGGCAGGTGGTTTGTGTCATCTTTTGGCTTTAACACCTGAGTGTTCAGAGAGCGGCTGATCTCCATGTTTATTTGGCCACTTAAAGGATGATGTTAGCTGTTCAAATCACTTAGCTGTTATCATTATTGCATGGAACTGTAAGGAGGGGGCATTAAGTGAAAAGGGCCCACTGGCTAAGCGCTTCTAGCTGCCACATGTTTGGCATATTATCGAGGGAATCGAAGTGAAACTCAACACTAATCCCTCCGGTTTGGAGACAAGCAGTGCCAGATTTGGAGCGTCTTTAACAGCTTAGGGGTAATAAGGTCTCAAATGTCCCTTTCAAAGTGGTCCTCCCCATGTCTCCACATTACGGGAAGCTTAAGAGCTGGGGCAGTTATCGCTTAGGGAGCCCCCCTGTCTTATGACAATTAATAATTACTAATGCAGCAAAGTTGCTGTTCGCATTATCACCAGATTTATTGACTGCTAGAGTTGTGAGTCAGGTGTCCACACCTGACTCCAGGACTGCTCTGAGGTTTTTATCTCACTGCTGCTGGTGGAAAACACAGAGAGCTGTTCCTCTTATCGAGATGCTGCAGTATTAACATGAGATTGTCTTGGCTTCGTGAGATGTGCAGGAGCAGAACAGAGAAGAAAAGCACATTTGTTTTTCCGTGCTGCTGCGGCTCCCTCTGCACAACTTTGGGAAGTGCTGAACAGTTGGTTCTTAGATGGCTTTTGTTCCAAAAAAAACAGAGGGAGAGTAAAGGTACTGTTTTTTTGTTTTGTTTTTTTAGCAGTGTTGTCTTCCAAAAAGCACAGACTGTTTGTCTTCACAAGCTTGTCTGTTCAAATCAGCTTTCTGTAATGCAGTGTTATTTCCCACAGACAATGTTTATACTACGTTTCCGTATGTATATTTATGTCAATTATCAAAATTATGATAACAGACAGTGGGCTGCGTGCAACACTTGAACTCCATGTTTTTTGCTTTTATGCTTTTCAGTGATTGTTATTTCAGATGGTGCGTTTAGTGTCTGTAGTAAGAACAACAGCGTTCACATTGTGATCTACAGCAGGGATATTCAAGTCCCATGAGGGCTGCAGTCCTGCTATTTTTAAAACGTATTACTGCTCCAACACACCTGACTCATAGACTCATAGAGTGTGCAGAACTTCATATGATGTTGGATCCATTTAATTTAAGTCAGGTGTGCTGGAGCAGGGACATATTGACAACTTGCAGGATTGCAGCCCTTATGGGACTGAGCTGAATAGTGGATTTGCATGGTGCAACCGCTCATATGTTCTGTTTCTCAGTGAGCTTTTCAGCTCAAAATGAAGGACAGCTGGAAACATTGAACACTTTAAATAGAAATATTCATCCTTGAGACTTACTGGACAAAACAAAAGGTCATGGACTGGCATGCAAACGGACTTGATTGCCTGTTGGGTTTTTGGGTTTTTGGCAAGCCGGACACATGGAAAAGCTCTCTTCTTGGTTTGCATAGAGAACCCCTGCCTGTGTTTGGAGTCTGTCTTGTGCCCACTTGCCTCTAAGAACATTTCAGACTCTCTGGAGGTGCCAAAGAGTCTTATCTCTACACATCCTGTTTGCACACTCGCTCACAAATTATCCAGCAAACACATTCCCCATCAAGATGTGTTTGCACAGTCCCACTGACTCTCAACAAAATATGAAAGCAGTCGTATGAAGTCCTGCTCTGTGTGTTAACAGGCACGTTTTGATCAACATGTTATGGTTTAAATAGTCATCATTACTATTAGTTCTCATCATCATCACTAATTACTATCATCACTCCAGCCTGCACAGACATTCCAGCTGATTGACATCAAAGAAAGAAATTATGATGAAGGCGTCGTGTGAAATCCTCCTCCACAAAGTCTCCCACGACTTCTCATTTCTCCTCCTTTTTCTGTGCTTAATAGCACTTACTGAAGGGTATTACAGTTGGTGCTCTGCATGGGGCATTGCATTAAAACTCTCTTTAAAACACACACACATACACACATTTCAGCAGTCCATTTGGATTCATTTGCATGCCATTTCATTTGGATTTTTCCTAAATCGATGGTTTAGGGGGAGAATTTAGAGAAAAACATCTTTGTGTAATAGCATTTCCTCTTAGTCCCCAGTGCATCATAAAGATAGAAAGTACAGCGGCCGGAGCCGATAAATGAGTGCAACGCTGCCATGAGAAGACCAGTCCCTCAGGCCTACAAACGAGAGCTATTGGAGTTAATTACAGTTTGCATCATTATATTTACCCAGAGAAGAGAAACAGAATAAAACTGTCCTCTGAGCTCACTGAGGTGTTATTTCTGTAAATAACGTGCACACCACAGTGAGGTTCAGTTCAGTATTTTCCTTTTTATGGATTTTTCTCTTGAACCATGGAGACGGGGATTCCAATTCGATACATGTGGACAAATTGCACAAAAAAACTTTTTATTTTGTTGTTGCTTAACATCTTGTAACTAACTCACTTGTTCATATTATGTGTGCTGCAAAGTGTTTAAAGCAAGGCTAATTTATTCATACAGTGCATTTGATAAACCATAATGATCATCATCACCATCATCATCCCTTCCATAATTACCACCATCATCATCATACATATTCAAGAAAATTGATTCAAAAAGAAGAAAACCTTATCTTAATTAAATGTGACAAATTATATTTTAAGATCTGATTCATAAGAGCTAAGATTTGGAACAGACTTCAGGTTGTCTGGTAGTTTTTTTCACCAGATGTTATTTCTATAGTGCTAATTCACAATAATACCATCTCAGGACAAAACAAATAGTTGATTTTCTGCAAATCTGACCCTGATAATCTTAGAAGTCTCTGTGGTTCATATGGCAATGGCAGATCAGATCAGAGAACTATTCAATGCTTTGTACACCAACAAAAAGAAAGACAAATAAATCAATCAATGTCTGGGGCAGGGAAGCCAGTGTAGAGCTCTGAGAACCAAAGTGATATGTTCCCTTTGCTTTGGTCTTTAAGAGGGGATGAAGGAGCATACTGTTTTGTTTTGTTTTTGTTTTTGTTTTTGTTAGAGAGACCTGTAAAAAAAAAAAAAAAAAAAAAAAAACCCAAACATTGCATTGCAGACATGAATGTATGTATTCTAAATTCTGCTGATCATTAAGTCCCCTTATACGAGAAATATTCTTCAGACAATTATCTCATATTTATCTTTGTTTAGCCAAAGAAAATTCTGGCACATCCAAGTATTTATTTGACCATGTATGAGACCAAAGTGTCCTGGTGAGGTAGTGATATATAGCTAAGTGTCATCAGCAAATCTAGGACAAGATGTTTTGTTTGTTTCCATAAAACAAACTAGTGATACCATGTGGATGCTGAACAATATAAGACCCAAAATAGAGCCTTGCGGAACTCCACACTTCATCTTTGTTTGAAAAGACGTCACATAATGAACACTAACATGTTTTTTGTTTTCTGCACACAGTTCTAGATGTTTAAAATAAAAAAGCATGTGATGTTTTCTTTAAGTTTATAACATGTACATTAACAGATTTTTATCAAAACAATAATCCCAAAAAAAGAGAAGGATAAAAAGATAAAACGTACAAATCGTGCAGATTTTATCAATATCTTCCAGTTTATTGGTTGTTTTTCTGCCAAGGTTGTTCCAATGCTGGTTCAAATCTTGAGTCTAACTCACAACTGGTTCTGTTTGATCTGAGACCACAAGCAGTAACTCCAGCACAGAAATAATATGCTCTTCTGGCACCAAATTAAAGACCTTACATTGGGCGCTGAGACTAAGATTATGGAGACCAATCATCCATCCATCCAGTTTCTTAACCACATATTCCAATTCAGGGTCGTGGGAAGCTTGAGTCTAACCCAGGAATCATTGGGTGAGAGGCAGGGTATAGCCTGGACAGGTGTACACCGCCTGTGGAGATCAGTCACACATGCTAAATGTTGTTAAATTGACTTGCTTATAGCTCGTGCAGCTTATAACCTGCTGTAGTCAATTGAAAAATATCTGAAACAACATTGTTAGTTGAAGTTGATGCTGATGAACATGGATTTCAGTAAAAGAGGAAGGAATGGTGCCTTCACAGCAGTAAAAAGTGTCATTTAAACAAAGTAACAGCATTATTCCCATAAGCAGAAAGAGGCCCCATTAACGCAGTTGACAACTGATCTGCAATTATCTCTCGTAATAGGAATGTTGTTTCAGACGAATATCTAAATGTCATTTTGAAACTCAAAGAAGATTCAGCTCACCTTCATTGTATTGGGGACAGCAGCAATTACAGACATGAATGTCTCAAGGCTCTGTATTTTATGAGATTGGATAAAATTGCTTCATTGCTGACCCTTCGTGGCATTAAAAACACACAGCAAACCCTACATATAAGGTGATGGAACAAATGAAGTTATATCATATTAATGTGTCACATTGTTTTATAATAAGTCACAAGATTTATTGCACAAGTATGCATAGAATTACAGAGATGGACTCACTTATCTTTTTTCATCCATTCTCTTAACCGCTTTGTCCAATTACGGGTCGTGGGAAGATGGAGCCTATCTCAGCAATCATTGGATGAGAGGCAGGGTACACCCTGGACCCTGGACAGGGTGCCAGTCCATCACAAGGCTTTTAATAGTGGTTTTAAAAAATCCCTAAAGAAACATCTGTGTCTGCTTGTTTGCAGCTGTTAGGAGTGTTGTTTTAGAGTGCAACCCATCACAGAGCTCAGATGCTGCAGTTGTGTTTGTCTTTCAGGCTCTAGTTAGCTGGCCAGCCATCTGGTGCAGAGCCTCGTGCCTCAGACTGAGGCCGGCCGACAAACACAGAAAATGCATGCTTAACATGTGAGATAGAATGCATGAAAAGGCAGATGGCAAGTTTTTATAGTCACTCTTTCCTCCTGTATGTGTCCATAGGAAGCTGCAGTCATTGGCTCCTCCCTGTCTAGACAGAGAACCACTTCTCTACACACACACACTCAACGCCTTCTAACATAGCAAGTTTGATTAATTCCCAGTGTGTGGTGAGAGGAGACAACATCAGCACTGTGGTCAGGGGAAAAGACCCACATTTTGCTGGATGTGACAGCTTCCTGCTTCACACTGATGCCTTATACCCTGTTGGGACACGTGTGTGTGTGTGTGTGTGTGTGTGTGTGTGTGTGTGTGTGTGTGTGTGTGTGTGTGTGTGTGGGTCAGTAGTATGACTGAGGAGTGGGTTGGGGACTTTGTATTCGTCTGTGTAGAGCCTCATCTGTCCCCTCGGCTGCATCAGTGCTCAAGCATGTCTTGCTGTGACAGCCCAGCAGCCTATGCTGCTGTCATACACACACACACACACACACACACACACACACACACACACACACACACACATGGACAAACAGGGAAGCTCCAAACGAGGGTGCAGGCAGGCGCCAACACCAGTGAGGTGAAGGGTCACGAGCGACTGCCTCTCCAATGTTGTGTGAAATGTGTAGACGGACCATTATGTGCGTATATATGTGACTTGAGGCAGACGGGGGGGGGGCATCTCAAAGTAACTGGTTATTATCACCTCAATATTTTTCTTATTATGACAATTACATGCTCCAGGAGCGAATTAAGCGATACAGGACGCCTAGCGGGAGTGGTTGACAGCTATTTGGAGACTCAATGCACAGAGCAATTTGCAGCCCAGAGCCAAACAAATTGGATTTGGGCCACTTTGGATGGGGGCCCCAGATTGTTGGGCGTTTGGATCCTGATATCTGCATGCCTGCCTGGCTGTTTAGCTGGCTTTGATTCTTTCACGTGACCAAATAGCAGACAGCTACCCAGGTACAATGCCATGTGGTCACCGTAAGGGATTAAGTGTAATGGAAGAAGGATGTGTGAGTTGATATTGGAACGTACTGTACAGTTTGTTGGGTGCTTAAAATTGACAGCCTGCGGGCGTTAAGCTTTTCCACCGTTTCATGTTAAGCAGTTCTGCTACTTTTTTTTTTTTTTTTTTTGTCTTGGGCCACACAGCTGTGCTCAAGTGTCTGTATAATCCAAACGAGCCTAACAGCCTCTAAACGAATTACTGGTACACATTTTCCCACCCCTAAACTGCCACTGGAAAAGCTGGCAACAGCACCCAATTAGGTGAAATGCAATTATTCCCATCCATTCACACAATTAGCCTGCAGGTTAACAACCTAGCTGTACACCCAGATAGCTCCCAGTGTTTTGGAAAAGCCATGGCTACACTGACTCCTATGGTAACCCCTCCGTGTCAAATGGCATGCACCCGAGGCAGCCGGTCGGTCGAAAAATAACATTCAGTCCTATTGGTGCAGGCAGCGCGTGACATCACTGAGCTCGGTGCACTGGTTGTCTGGATTGGCCGAGGCAGGGAGTGGCACCATCAGTGAGGAAGAGAAAGAGAAACAGAGAGAGGAAAGAAAGTGCTCCATGTGCTCAGTGGAGCGAAGGTAGATAATGCCAGGCGACAGGCTGGCAGGCTGGCAGAGCGGGTGGGCACTCACAGCAGCATGATGGAAAACAAAGGCTCTATGTGTCACAGTTGAGATCGCATTAACCAAAACAAGCAGGCGTGGACAGAATGCCACACTGACTTGGTTGTCTGTTCCACTGTCTCAGCCAGGCACGATGGATGGAAAAGGAAGGGGGATGCCTGCCTCCTTTTTATGTGATATTGCATTATGTTAGTGTGAAGTGGGAACGTAGTCGTGCTGTAACATGGAAGTGACAGTATGTCAGACCAGGCCGAGTTCTGGCCAATATTTGTTCTGGCAATGCATGTATGTTCAGATTTGAATTCTCAAGAGTGAGATTTTTTTTTTTTTTTATTATATTTAATTTCATGTCAAAGCATGAAAAACAAAACTGTTCATGTGGGTTGGAGGCACCTTGCAGCATATTCAGTAATATAGTCCCCTTATTATTCCAGCACAACAGCAAACGCATTATAAGGGGCATGGAAACACTATAAAAAGTACATTTTTAGATGAGGAGCAAGGTTTTTCTTTTTCTTTCCCTTCATGTCTGACAAAGACAGACAAATATGTGGCGACTAATGGTGGCTTTGGGCTCAGGTGGGGGAGGACTGGACAGTCAACAAGCCTAGTATAGCAGGTAGGATCAGCTGGCAGACACCCGCAACTCTTCTTTTCTTCCCCAAGCGGACACCAGCCAGAAAACCGGGGTCACTTACAGGTGACTTCCCTCTACAGTCATGTACAGCTGAGGCTCAGCCACTGTTCTGTCAGTGTGTGTGATGTGTGGTTGGTCTACAGCCATCACTTTTTATCTCATCACCTCACATCTGGTTTGGTCCTAACTTCCATAGCCGCTGTCTTCCTTCCTCCTGTGCGCCACATTTTTATGTAGTCAGTAGTCTGTCAGTAATATTACCGGGGATTCCCTCGAATCATTTTGCAACGGGGAGCACCTCTGCATACACACACACACATACTCACATAAGTACACGGTCCTCTACTCACCACAGGAAATGGAAACGGTAATATGAACTCACCCTTGGTCTGAATGAAAGCACATTACAATTCATTTTTACCACAGCGCCTCATGTAGTGGTTTATTTCTGTGGGATGTTTGTGCTCTACTACCACGTTTACCACTGTCAATAAGACTACTGAGATGTAGTGGGTCAGAGAAAAGGCAGCTCTTATTTCAGCCTTTGTTATCTTTAATTTTTTTACCAATAATATTTGCAGTTGTAGCTCTTCGTAATGACAAAAACTTGTACACCAGGAGAATTATGTGCTTGCTAGAGTTTACATTAAATTTGCCACCTGCTGCATGTCAGCTCTCATCAAACGCTTGGATGAGCTTCATAAATACTCACTCGGAGTCTCGTCTTGTGTTCCAGGATCTGTCTGGCTCGATTGATGACCTCCCCACTGGGACAGAGGCCGGTTTGGGTTCAGCCGTCAGCGCTGGCGGATCCTCCAGCAGCAGCAGTAGCCAGGGGGAGCAGGGAGGCACGAGCAACCAGGGACAGTCCCCCTTTTCCCCTCATGCCTCACCTCATCTCCCCAGCCAGAGGAGCGGGCCCTCTCCCTCCCCTGTGGGCTCCCCTGCAGGGTCCACTCAGTCCCAGCAGTCCAGATCTGGCTCAGGACCCATCTCTCCTGCCAACGGACCCTCTGCCAACATCGCTGTACAAGGTAGGTTGCTATTAAAGCTTCTAAAAATGTATGCACATGCATCTTGATAATCTGATTTTAACTTGATTAAAGCTGCAACTTTAAGCATGATAATTGTATTAGTTTAATTACCGGGAATAAGGACAACAATCAGTGACAGAATGGGCCATGGTAACACACAATCTGCTGCATTTTACATCTCGTGCCACCACCTTGGATTCCCTGAGAAATTTGCTAAATAATTTAAAGATTTAATGCAAATTGCTTTGTGCCACCAAACAAGAAGCTGCTGCGGGGAAGCGAATTAGAAAAGCAGCTGCTGCGACTTCATTGGCTGAGATGTAGGCCAGGAGGAGCTTTTTTTAAGCAGGTAATTGGTTCAGTTATCATCTTTTGGAGAATGTTAAACATGACCATAACATGGCCAGATCCACAGTCCAGTCCGAAAGGTTCAGTCATGTCCACCAGTGTCGCCACATTGCGTTCCAAACCAGCAAGCAGCTAATTTCTTAACAAGAACCAACCTGTTTTATGGTGTTTTCTTTTTTTTTCCTGCTTTTTACAAATGATCCTTGGAGCATCATAATGCCAGTACCATTAGTGCACTTGTTGCCCCTGAAAGCTTATCACAGTTATCACACCCACGTTTCCACATGACCTTTACATTTATGTCTGTATTTTTATTTGTTTTTAAATATGTGCATTTAAAGAGGATTTTTAAAAAGGTCGTGAAGGAAACTGACCTCCATGGGGACTCCCAGTAGATACACACATTTCTACTAATAAAAACAAGACAGGATTTGAATGCGGTGAGTTGACTTTACAGGTTTACAGAAACAAAGCTTTGCCTTAATGGCTGTCTTGATTTAACATAAAAACAGTAAAGGAAAAGGTGTTGGTAAATGTGTGGTACAGTAGCAGTGCTTATAATGAGCAAGCTGAAGCTAACTGGTGATGTTACACGTAAGTAGGATAACCTCCCAGCAGTCACATGTAGAGCCAGAATACTGAAGGTATTAGTTGTTATTTTGGCATAAATGTTCAAAGGAAGGGTTGCGTTGTGTGCTTGCATGGGTAACATGCGTGTGTGTTTTTTTAAGTGTGAAACTATTTTTTATTTTTATGTTGTTAAGCAGTTTGATATGCTTTTGTATGAAAAGTGCAAAACAAATAAAGTTTGATTTGATTAAAAATATAACTAGCAAGTATTACTATGAAACTCTCCCAGTTTAATATTTACTCTTCTAAGATTTTAGCTTTATAGACACAAATTTACCATAATAAAATCAAAATTGTGCTTTTTTTAATGGTTAAAGTCAAGTTCACAGTTCTAAAAATATTTTGTTGCACAAGTTAATTTGAAAAGGCTGTAAATAGAAGGAGAAACTTTACTTTACTTTACTTTTTTGGGACATCCTTCTTAAGAGGCCTCATATAGATGGGAAAACTGCAATGCCAGCGTTGCTGTATGTTCTGTGAGAATGCTGAAGAAACACAGAACTATATTGTGAAATAAACCCCTTAAATGTCTATTTTTGACCATTAGTTCCACAATCCTAAAGGAGGACATGTTAAGGAAGCAAAACAATCAAAACATCTCAAAACTGACCAGCTCAAGAAAAATCTGCCGTACTTCATTTTTCATTCATCTTCATCTCGTGCTCACTGGATGCAGATTCATCTCTTTTCCTTCAGTTTACACAGAATGAAGCTGAAAGAGCATTGCAGCAGAAGTCCAAGTGTTATCCATCCTGCACGTCTACACTTTGATATCTCTGGCCCATTAGAAGTCATAAATCTGACAGCTGAAGAATATTAAAGCTCATTTTCCCCTTTTTTTTTTTTTTATTCTTTGATAACCGCATTGTAAAAACGTCTGCCTTCACGTCAGTGGAGTTTCGCTTGTCTTCTAACTACCTGTGGATTGCACCGGTACTACCTGTTTCCATGTCCTCCCCACTCTAAGTGTTAATAAGTGAAAGTGACTGGCGGTGGAGGAAGCCCAGTCAGATTTGTCACCTCATCTAAGATACAGCAAGGTAGACAAGACTATCACACCATCCACGATGTGTCTGTCTGTCTCCCACGGCCACAGGAGAGCACACAACCATTTAGATAAACCCTGAGCATTATAAACAAATGAGGATTTGATTTGCCTGAAACAGTCTTGTGAAAGTGTGTGTGTGGCCTCCATGTCATCTTTCTACCTCTCTCCCTGAGTGAGTGGCTGACCAGCCCATCAGCATGTTTCAGACCTGCCAGTCACTCTGACGAGGCGGGGCAAAGTGTCTCCTGTGAGATCCCAGCTCCTACTCCTCTTTCTCTCTCTCTCTTCTCCTCTCAGCCGCTCACCGGAGTGATTGACGCTAATGAAAAACTGGGACAGTGGGTTTTTTTCAGGCGCTCGTGCCAAGAATCATGACGGGAATCTGGAATGAGGCGGCAAAGATGGGATGCGAAACCAATCGCTGGGACATGATTAATAAGAAAATATTTAAAAATATTCCCCATGCCAAATAAATGGTGATAAAGCATGGAGCAGTGAGCAACATCTGGCATGTTTTAGCGGCTGTACTACAATCAGTTTGAATTAGATCAAGAAGCAGTCAGCTTTAGCGAGACACAGGAGAACTAATGTGGCTAACATACATCTGATTACCAACGCTCTGCTTTGTAACACTTTGTCACAAGTTAAGACACTTAAGTTAATGTTGTCGCTTCTCTTCAGTATAAGTCGGTGAGGAATGAAGAGGGTTTGGAAGCTGTGCGGTGTGTTTCCTTGCTACTGTTGCGTCTGCAGCCGTAGAAAACAAGTAAAATCAGACAAACATTAATAACCTATTTAATTGGTGGGAGGAACTCATCTGCAGTAATTTGAGTTTAAGTCGAGAATAAGTCAAAACACAACATATCTGGTGCTGTGCTGTATCCTGCTCCATTAAGGCTGCTGTCAGGAGACAAATTGGAATAGCAGGCTTTTCTTAAATGGATTCTGCTCTTCAGCTGCTGTCAAAATCTTTTTTTTTTTTTTCTTTCTTACACTGTCTGACTCAAAAATGACTGCCGCAAATGTCACAGCATGTTGTTTGGATAGTGGACAAACATTCACATAAAAACAGGCTTGTTCCTGCTGGGCTATAGCAGCCGTGGCATTGATGTTATATTAGAGGAGGTTATTTTTACTGTTTTAGTTCGGCTTTTTCTGGCATTACACAAAGAATACCAGTTTAATAATGCAAAGCAGTTGTGGTACTGGTCACTTTTTTTTTTTTTTTTTTTTAACAATCCCTCAGTTTTTGCAAAGAGTTTATTTTTAATCTTTCAAAGTTTTTTTCTTCTTCCTTTTTTGTTTTGTGTGCAGTATCTCTAAATTTTGCACATCTTGCCACCAGTAGACAGCAGTCAGATCACTCTTATTTTGATGAATAACAAGGTTTCCAGATAGGCAAGCTAAAGCTAAAATCTTCTCCAAATGACATCAAATAAAATCTGAAACAAGTCAAACATATAAAGTTTAATCACAGTTTTAGTTAAAGCAATATTTCACATTTAGATACCATCTCTTCTTTAGATATGACTAAATTAGCCTACATGGTGTTGCTTTTTAACACTGCGAACGGTGTTGCTGCAGGATGTTATGCTTTTGTAAAAGTATAAACTTGAATTAAATTAAATATAACTAGTTTTAGATTGTAAAAAATGTCTTATTTTGTCACAGCCTCATTCTAAATAACTTTTAGCGTTAGCTAAAGCTTTCTGATTCTGTTCTACTGGACATAAAACACTGAGTCCTCAAAATAATTTCATGCCACCCCATTTTAAAACTTCAGAATATCAATTTAAGGTTGACTTGAGCAACAGTTCTCAAGTCTTTCTGCTTGTCTTTCAAAGGGACATTTTGGACATCGGCTGCTTGTCGCTCATTTTCAACACAGTTTTTGTATTTACTTGTATGTACTTTTTCTTTGTTAAACCACTAAAAACCATCCTTTTAATCTTCAAAGCATACCATAGGGATCTCAATATAAATGACAAACCAGTGTTGTGGCAACACATCACACACAGCTTAGCACAGAATGAATTTTAACTTGGTTACTCTTGCACACATCCTTAGTCTGCTTTAGTTTTATGAAAAGTTCCAACGTAACACTGCTGGTGCAAACAAATACAATATTATGTTTTCTAACAAGGTGATCCCTGCAGAGCTATTAGCTGAACAGTTATTGTCGGGTGTGAAGTGCACACCTTATGTGAGAAAATTGCACAAATGAAGGACAAAAGTTCAACTTACCTGCCAGTACCTACAGACTTGAGCGGCAGACTTTTTCTCAGTCCTGTAGGTCAAATTAAAGTAACGTTTCAGAGGTAAAGAGGTTTCAAGTGCTGAATGTATGCAAGGGAATGTCATCCCAAGCTTTCTGTGTGTGTGTGTGTGTGTGTGTGTGTGTGTGTGTGCGAGATCACAATAAATATGCATATGTTTGCACGCTGCGTGTTTGTCTGCCACCAGTCAGGCTCGCACGGTGGAGTGATGCGACCTGTCACATGGATGAGCACACTCGTTCCCCTTGACAGCGGTCAGAGAAGAGCAATTTCATTATGTCATCTTTTCACCTGGCTGTCAAAGAAATACACACGCACGCACATAGACGTACACACACCAGGAGGGCAGGGGAAGCATGCAGAGCGGCGAGAAACAACACGTATACCTGTAAATATTTGATTTCATGGTTTGACACGTCACATATATTTTGTCCTTATAAATCACCTCCGCAGGTATTCTCACGTGTTTGAGTGACAGGTGTGTGTGTGTGTGTGTGTGTGTGTGTGTGTGTGTGTGTGTGTGTGTGTGTGTGTGTGTGTGTGTGTGTGAGCGAATGTAAGAAAGAGTCAGACAGGGAGAGTGTTAAAGAGGGGTGTGCTGACAGATTGCCAGCCTATCTTACACCCGTACACTTGCACAAATCTATCTTGTCGAAGCGCCACTGCAAGCCTGTGATTCCCTCGTCTCCTCACTTCTCCTCCTTATCCTCCTCTCTCGCTCTCTCTCTCTCCCTCCCTCTGTCTGTCTCTCCATGAAGCAAATCCAATACACTGTAACATTATCCGGGCCTCGCCTTGCTATTTGGATTCTCTCCCAGAGCCAAAAAGGCACACACAGGGCCAAATTGATTTTCCTGTTGCGCTAGATTTGTGACAGTCGAGCAGAAATCACATTGCTCAACCGCCAATGTCCCCCTCCTCATCCTCCACCTCATATGTGCACATAAACACACACACACACACACACACACATATATATATATTTATTTATAAATACATACACCTTGTTCCTCCCAGCTCCTCTCAAGCAATTCAGAGCATCCTCAGAATATTTCCATGAGACATGAGGGACGGCGCAGGCAGACGTTTGTCTCTCCTTGTGGATGGATGGTGTTCTGAAATGGGAGCGCCAGTGTGAAAGCTTCCATCAGCAGGTGTGAGCTGTGGGAGAAAGAAGAGAGGTCACAAAGTTAAAGTGCACTCCCATAAGCCAACATCACCATCTGCATGATTACTCAGAAAATATTCACCTGTCCAGCGCTCGAAGAGTTTGTAACTTCTGAGCGTTTATGTCGGAGACAACAGTCTTGGCTGTTTGGTTCTGAGTGTGTACATGTGCCGGTTTGACAAGTTTGTCTCCAGGAGCCGCCTGTCAGTAACGGCGTCACTTTCTGTCAAAAAAGAAAGAGTCAGACATATCCATTACCAGGCTGAATCTGATACATATTGCATCAAACTTTGCACAAACAAGGCGCAGAAACTCAGCTGTCATCATCTTGGAGCGCAGTTACAGATAGCAGGGAGATGATAAGACTGTGCAGGCGGAAAATCCCTCAACAAATTCCTGCACTCACACAATTTGCAGTAAAGAAAATGCATTCCTTCAGATCCACAGCTTTTTCTTTTTCAGCAGAAATTTCTTACAGGCCCATTTCTCCACACAGGCCCCCAGCTTTACCTCTTCTCAAAGCTAATAAAATGTTGTCTGACAACAGAATTACAGCCCAAAAAAGGCATGTAATATGGAAGAAATATGTTCACTTTGTCTTCATTTAAGATAAAAAGTCATTAGGAAAGCCAGATATGTCAGTCGATGTGCCATACTATTTTGCTTGTTGGCACAGCCAGTGTTTGTGTATTATTCGGCATGAATGTGACAAAGTACATTTCTCCATCTGAAAAAGTTCGGACTGATTCATAAAACTTCTGAAGTTTTCAGGGTTACTGCCGTGATGCTGGTAGCTGAACTGTGTACATTTTCATTTCTTCCTGCAGTGCTGAGAAGCTCAAGACGCTGCTTCTGTTGTGTGATATGCAGGAATTCGGAACACTGATTCATGTTCTGCAGTTCCCATTTTCACTGAAAAAGAAAAGCTTTCATGCAGACTGTTGGATCTAAACGATATCGAAGTTCAATGAGAAACTAGCTGAGGCTTCACAATGACTTAATATTGCAATTGCAAAGGTCCTAGTCTTTTATTATAGCATGAAGTTGTGATGCGTGTTTTCTTTTTCTTTGTTTTCTACAGTTTTTTTGAGACACTGCAGAGAAATTTCAGTGTGTCTATAATGAAGAAAGGAGACAATATCAAATATCAAAATAGCTGATATTTTTTAATCACTTTAATCAATCAATCAAACTTTATTTGTAGAGCACTTTCACATACCTCAAAGTAACCAAAGTGCTGTCCAGGTAAAATAAAATAAATCAACATTAAAAGCACTAAAATAAAGACAACATAATAGTTAAAAGACAAAATAAGACAGATAAGACCTAGTGCTCCTGCTCTCCGGAGTTAAAAACCAACATAAAAAGATGAGTTTTCAAAAGAGATTTAAAACATCTCTTTTAAACTCAGGCAACAAGTAATAAATTTATTCCTAAATGACCATGTTAACTGTTTGTTTGACACACATTCAACTTGACTGAAATCATCAGAAAGCTCATTTTCGTATCGTTGCTTTTGAAGATACATTTCCATCCATCTGTGCTGACATATTTGTACCTGTGTCTTGCTGCCTTTGAAGACCAAACTGCAATCTTTTTCCGCCGTGTGCAGCCACTAATTGACACAGAGCACATCCTCACTCCTCCATTGTCTAGTTCGCTCTGTCTGCTGTAGAAGATCACAAATATCACTGTCTGTCTTTTTCACTCTCTGTCCAGGTCCAGTTAACAGTGCACGCCTTCTCCCCTCTTTCCCCGTCATCATCCAGCTCTTACATTTTTTCACTCCCCCTTACAAATTTTTTTAAAATATTTTCTTCTAATAAGGTGATTGGAGCTCGCAGGCGAGTGCTCGGGAGAGTTTAAGCTGTTTATCTGCGCTTCGCTTCGAGAGCTTCCGGGGCCTGGAAGAGGACAGAAAGGTCAGGGCAAGTGGAGGGGAGACAAGGCTGTCCTGCTTAGCTAAGTTAGCTAAAGGCTCCTTCCTTAAATGCAACTCCTCCAAACAGCTGCATATTTGCTTTCCTTTACATCATTCTCCAGCTTAGCCCATGGTTTGCATTCAGTTTTTGTGGAAAAGAAAATAACAAAACAGCAAAAATCTATTTCTCTTATGATAATGAGAACCAGAAAGAAAAAGCAAGCAAGTGAACAAAAAGAGCAAGTGCGTGGTGGTGGTGGTGGTGGTGGTGGTCGTTTTCCACAACACACACAGAGGTCAAGCGCAGATGCCTGGAAGGAGTTGGAAATTACTGACTTAAAGGAGGCCATTTTGAAAAAAACGTCGGTAAGTGACTTCCTCGCCGACGACATGAAAAAAAAAAACACATTTTTATCTTGAAAATAAAAAAAAATGCCACAGGGATGTTCAACTAAAACTTGAGCTGTTCCAATGCTTCTGGTGAAAGTTTGAACAAGAAAGCATTGGCAGCGGGTTGGGAGTGTGTGAGTGTGTTTGGCAGTGTTGGGTGTGTGCAACTGGGCAAATTTCTTGTCACACCACTCCCTAAGAGGCTGCATGGTGGGAACACTGCCTCTGGCTGTCCCTGCCCCCCCCCTCTCCCATTATTTTTTATCGTTCTCGCTTTCTCTTATGTTCCCTCTTGTGTCTCACATTCCCTCATCCCCACCCTCTCCTCCCCATCTCTGTTTGTCTCTGCTTTCTTTGCTCAGAGCGTTGCTGCCGTGCAGGCCTCCCACCGAGGAACAAGGCTGAATTTTCCATCCACGTCTCTGCCTCTGTGCCTCCTTCTCATTTCTCCACATCTTTCCTCCAGCTCTTTTTCCTCTACTTGTGTCCTCCTTTTTTTTTTTTGTCTTCCCTCTCTTGCAGGCTCGCACCACCACTCTCCCGATTCCTTCCGCCTCCTTTTCCCACATTCCTCTAACTCACCTTCTCTTGATGACTGCTCGTGTTCGAAGTAAAACAGCAAAATGCCCTCCCCGCAGGCATTATATTCACAAAGCACACCGCCGACTAAAATAGGGGAGGAAGGAAAAAAGGCACCTGCTTGCTGCGTTAGCCATTTAGAGAAATCCCATTCCAAATCTGTCCGACTGGAAAACCCTAACCGGAGCACAGTGTGCAATTATTTTCCCTCCCCAGCACCTATTTACGTGCTTTATCTCGCTCCATCGCTCCCTCTCCTTGTGTTTTTAGCTTAAGCTGCAGTTTTGCTTTACTTACAGTTGCTACTCAGCGTTGGAAGTAATGAGGATCTTGGGAGAGCGCTTGTTTTGCGAGCCGCTGCAGGCCTGCGTTCGTCCCCCACAGGGAGAGTTGACTGGCATTAGCCCCCGGCTTGGAGAAGCATTGACTCGCACCCATTGAGATCTAAGTCACCGTTATTGGAGCCTGCTGTTTATCTGCCTTATCCCCCTAAAGACACAGCAAATAGGGGGTATTACCTAGGTATGTGTGTGTGTTTGTTGGGTGGTGCGGGTGTGCACATTTATAGCCTACGGGTTGTATTAGAAGATGGTGCTGAAGCAGCCTTTTCTCTGTCTTCTATGCCAGTTTATTAGTACACACTCCACTTACCTGACTTTATCCAAAATGGCCCTCATTGCTCCAGGAGGGCGGTTTTTGTAAGAAATGCTTAGAAAGTGTGTACAAGTGTGTGTTTGTGTGTGTAAAGACAACCCTGTCACTAGCATTAAAGATTATCTTCAAACTTTTGCAGGCATGCACAAACACACAAGCTACCGCCATCCTGCATCCCTTTTTATAAGCAGTTAATAAGTCTTTCCATGCGATATCTGCTTGACTTTTCTTCATCAACATAATTTGCACAGACACGCAGACTTACACCTTAACGCTGTAGCTTCTGAGCCTTATATTTCCAAGGCCCTGAAACAAAACAGAAATATGGCCACAAGTGCTCTCCCTCGACTTTGAACTTCGCCAGCATTTGCGTTTGAAACGGTGATGAAAAAAGCTTCAAAGACCATCCTCGCGCTCTTCAAAGCAGACACGGGGTTGGCTTCACGGTCCTCGTGGAAGAAAAATTTTGAAGTGTGCATTGGCTTTTTTAGCGAGGAACATTATCTCCAAAAAAAACGCAAAGAACTGCCATTATTTTCAGCCCCGCTGTCCTGGATCGTGAGGAAAGAGTCGAAAAGGGAGGTGATTGTTAAGAAGGGTTTTTTTTACAGAGAAAATTGTAATTATTTTAATCTGTAGCTGCATTCCGAAAAGCATCGCTTTTCTCAGTGCGTTGCTGGTTCTCATGCACATTAGCATGTCTTTCCTTTCTCAACTTTGATCAGCGCAACAAGTACAACAGGTCAGTGTCAAGGACAAATCTCTAATTAAGATTTAACCGTAATAGGAGACATTACAAGTGTTTGAAAATGAACACATATGGATGAGAGTGGCAGTGCTTTTGCTCATTTAAATGATTAATATGTATGTGCACAGCTGGCTGTGAGTAAGGGTGTAAATTGCAAACAGGAAATAAAGATGCAGGGTGAAGGAAAAGAGCAGGACAATATATTGTGACACCACTGGCTGTTAAAGGTGCTAATTGAAGTAATGCACATGAAGGAACCATAGCTTTAATGGTAAGGCAGAGAAAAAGGATTTTCACACAAAATATTAAATTACATCAAATCATGTGCCACTAAAAATGCAAAAGACAAACATTTCTATGTCTGTCTGTAGTATTTACCTCACGAATACTCATGTAAGCCTGGTTCAGTAGCAATTTTATTAATATTAAAGGGACAGGACAGCATTTAACAAAACATACTGCAGCCAAATCTGTAAGTTTATCAGGACTATAGTTATTTAATTTAAATATGAAGCTATATGAAGCTATTCAGTCATCCTAAGTTGTTGTGTTTAAGGATGGCTTATCTTGTTTTGTCTTGTTGCAAATGACCCTTCCTGGAAAGACTGGTAAATAATCTTTCTCACTGTAGAAGGGTGGACTTGGAAAAGTTTGAAAACAGCCACATTACCTTCCACAGACTGATTGGCAGCGAGAATTGTTTCTTTCCTGATGTTAAAATGGCTTTTACAGAGATGATTGCACTTGTTGATGATCCCTTAATCAAGTGCGTTTGATTAGCTACATCTACTAACCCTTTTAATCCCTATGGAAGCAATGGAGGCGTTTTTTGGCTTTCCACACACTTTTCAGCATTTTGTTTTTGTTAAGTAAAATGACTAGAGACCACCGAAGTATCTTTTCCATTAGTGTTTAACGTGTATTTGTGTCTAAACGTAGGAGTGAAAATCACGCTTGCATTCTCAGGTAAAGGTATTGATTATTTAGATTTATATTAAAACATTCCTGGAGAAACATGGCTTTATAAATGAGATATAAATGAGAGTTTGCGCACGTTCCTGCCTCACAGTTTTAATCATGGATCTGCATACAATTCAATGCATCTGGCTCCTGCATGTGGAAGCATTTACATACCATTTGGTTGTTTTACATTTCTATTCATAGTTGGTAAAGACCAATTTTTCTTCGGTCAGAGAAAGGTATCCAGTCAGCTCCTGCTGACATTTAGCATTCTCCTCTTTCCCAGCAGCACATGAAGAAGAAATACAAGTCAGAGATCCTGCCCATGAATTATTAATGGTTTGGATTAAAAGTGCCAGGATTCACTGTGGAGCTTGTTTGTTTTATTTGGATGTAATTATTTAATGGCATCTTGTTAAAAATTATAGAGAAGAGAAAAAGAGGAGAGGATAGAGGCAAGGGAGGAAGGGGAGAGAATAAAATGAGGGAAGAGGCTTTGTTTGGACAGTAATTGGTAGTGCAGTGAAGGGAGGAATGATGACGCTGTGATGTCTTCTGCTATACTATTAAATCTCGTTTTTTCATCTCGTTTTCCTCAGATAAGTCGTCTGATTCTTCTCTTTTCTTGTTTTCTTTTTTGATCTCTGTACCTCACACACCCATCTTTGCGGTAATTTTGTTGCTGCTGACAGTTTACATGTGTATGTAGACGAAGTAGCGGGGCACAGAGGGCACTGTTCCTTATTTCTACTACCGCAGTGGCACTCACTCAGCACAAGCTGCTGCCACTACCATCCAAGCAAACAGAGCCTGACAGCAGAGCGGCCGCCTAGCACATATCCCCCCAAGACACACACACACACACACACACACACACACACACACACACACACACACACACACACACACAGAGGCTAGTCGTTATCGTCGGGCTTATTTCCATTCTTTAAGGGTTCAGCAAACCGCTGCTGGCATCCTTCATCCTCCCTTCTTCCTCCTCTGAACCTGGGCTGGAGCTAAATTTATCCCTGTGGCAACAAGTGGCTGTGACCCTTTCCTACAACCTTAAGGCTTCTTCAGTTAAACACACACACACACATCACAGTAAAACTGCAAAAGAGCATTAATACACTACAGCAGAACTCATGTGTGAGAAACCTAAAGCTATTCAGCATTATGATTCATTTTCCTTTAAATGTGAGTTACAGTTTTTAATGCAGACTCGTGATGGAATATTACGTTTAGCTATGAGTCTGAATATTTCCGCCAGCGCTGGCAGAGGCGCACATGAAAACACGTAGCCAGTGTTTCTTGTGTTATCTCAGAGTTGCTTCAGCGTCTGCATACTAATGTTTCCCATTCCCTCCTGCAACATGGTGACAGACTAACTAATCGAATATTCTCTCTTTGAAGCAGCGCCGCTGGATCTATTCAAGTGTGAGGCATGTGGGGGTCTCTGTGTGTGTTTACGTGCGTGTGACGGTTGCAGTACGTATCTTATGTGCCTCTGTGCTCTTATGTGCGCATCCTTGTGTGCTTTGGTGTGTTTATTTACACTTGTTTGTGCAATTACTTTTACGTCTGTGCATGCTACGTGTGCGTGCGTGCAAGAGTGCGAGTAGGCGGCGGGGTGGATGGAAATGTTGTTTATGCATTTTTATGCAAAGCAATTATGTTGACTTAATTGGGTTTGTTTATGTGGAGAGTGTGTCACCTCCAGTCATGTGTTGCTGCTGGCGTGGACAGACCGTTCACATACACATGTATGTGCACACACTTGGTGATGTGACACACATTCTGCTGGATGATTGAATAATGTGAATTATTTACTGTTTAGCAACAGACTTTAAATTCATTGAGTTTTAAGGAGACTGTAGCAAGAAAGCTCTAACTGCACTTCATAGTAAATATTTTGGCTGCATGTTGCAACTTGAAACACAATACTGTACTTCACGTACATACGTCTTTCTTCATGCTTGGGCATTATGCATTTAGTTTGAGTTTTATACAGTTATTTAACAGTGAAACTTTCGCATAAACTGCCAACATGCACAAGAAGCAAAGTCTGAAATCTTTGCGTCCTTTCCTTTCCTCATTGCCTCCTGTCCGAGTCCAAAGATAAAAGGTTAATTTGCCATCTCTCTCTTTGCTCTGGGCCAAATCAATCCACTATAGTCTCTGTCTGCCATTGTCCTAATCAAACCCTCAACTCACTATTGGATTTCAATGGAACAGGCGCAGCCCGAAGACCTGCACAACCACCTAATCAATGATCCTGAAATGGCTCTGGTTTTTTAAAGGGGGCCAAACTGGTTTTAATGCTTACACAAGAAAGTGGCGTCAGGTCCGATGACTTGATATGTCCTCTGGAAGTGGGTTTGTCATTTAGTTAATAGTGAATGCAGTCATCTTAACAGTGTGTGTGTCTGTCTGTAAAGGCTGAATTTGTCATGAAACCTTTAAAACAAAGCCTTTGTTTTTGCTCTTGTCTGTCAAATGGCAGGAAACTTTTTGAGCCAAGTAATTTTTTGTGCCATTGAAAGAATGGCAGAGACGAAAACAAAAAAAGTCCTTCAGGAGGCTGATTGTTTACATCTGTTTTGTGCATTTTTCTTCCTTTTTTTTTTTTTTAAAGCCAAGCAGATAGAAAAGATAGGGATAGGGAATTCAGTTGATGCAAAACTTTTTTTTTTTTTTTTTCCTTTTTTGGTAGGAAGACTTCTGTTTGAAGGATTGGATTGTTACCGCAGCGTGTGTGTCACATTAATCTGAATCTTCATGTTGCTCTGCAGGTTCCACCATGACCCCGCAGAGTTCTGGAAATGGACCAGATGGAGCCCACCCGCCAATCACTCCTTCACCTGTGGCTCAGGAGAGAGGTAAGTTTATGTTTATGCGAATGATGACCGAAGGCAAGCATACTGTGTCCTTGCTTGGAAAAAAAAAAACAAACAAAAAGCTGAGAGTCCACAAGGAAAAGTTGGAAGTACATGTTTTTTTCCCCGATTTGGTAAAACTTGCACACATATTCTCAGAAGACCCAGTGCACACGCTGAAGGCTTTGTAATGCACAAAAATAGCTTTGTGGAAAAAAGAACTCAACATTGTCCATCACTCAGACTCAAAAACTCAAGGAAAAAGTTTGTTGCTCTACATACCCCAAAAGCAAGAGGTGCCTGAAGATTAGAGGGTGAAGCAAAAAGAAAGGAAAATGGTAGGTTAGCAGAGCACAAAGAAGAATAATGGCTGTAATGAAAGATTTTTTTCAGTCATGAGGATGAGGATGTAAACAAATTATTTGACTCTACCGACTCAGTGAAACAAATTCATCAAGAACACCACCGCCTTTTCAGCAATATGCCAGTAAACTTTATCTTTAGTTGTTGTTTAGCAGAGCACAAAGACACAAGAACTTAGCCATATGTTTTCTGCTTTTATAAAATATTCCTAGGATTTGAATAGTTTTGGTTTGATAAAAATTTCACAAATACCATTCATTAAAATTCTCTGTGCCTCTAAATTAGCTTTGTCTGCTCGCTACCAAAGGCCTGTTACATGAATGCTAACCCACAAGCAAAATCTTTACCTTTAGTTGCAGTTTAGCAGAGCACAAAGACACAAGAACTTAGCCATATGTTTTCTGCTTTTATAAAATATTCCTAGGATTTGAATAGTTTTGGTTTGATAAAAATTTCACAAATACCATTCATTAAATTTCTCTGTGCCTCTAAATTAGCTTTGTGTGCTTGCTACCAAAGGCTAGTTACATGAATGCTAACCCACAAGCTAAAAGCACTGGCTAAACTGGAAGTTGGCTCTTGAATTATAACCACTTCTTGAATCTTATAGCTGCAGAAATACTTAAATGAAAAAAAGATTTGAATCAACACAGCAAAACGTCTGACAGACTGGGAAGTAACCCCGACGGACAGAGTGGGACGTCCCTCCCTGCAAAGAGCGGCTAACATCAGAGAGATGGAAGGAATGGATAGATAAAGATGGAGGGAGAGTGTGAGGCACTGCAAAAAGGTTTTTTCCAACATGATGAAATCAAGTCAGAGATTTAATGCTGCTCCCTAATGCTTGTAAACCTCAAGCTCCCCCCAGCCCAGTTCAGGAAAGCGCAGCACTGTTAACAGGATCGGCTCGAGTTTTTTGCTGTTTTCCTTGCTCGGATTAACACCCCCCTTCCCCATTTCCTCCTCCTCCACTACACATATGCCCCACTTTGGTCAAGTGCTGGCCTCCCAAAGAGCCTCTCTGCACTCTTTATTTCCATAAATCCACTGCGTGCCCCCCCACACCCCTCCCCACTTTCTCTCGCGTGCTTTGCCACCTGCCTGTTGTTGTCCGGCTGAGAGCTTCATTCGCTTTGCCAGAAAGAGAAAAAGGTTTATGTTTGTGTGTCTGCGTGTGTGCAGAGAGGGGGGAAACGAAGCAGAGAGAGAAAAATCCTTGAATGTGTTATTTGCTTTTAGCACTGTCTGCACAATGTTCCTCTCCCCATCCATTTTCCAGGCAATTTAAAGTGCGGTATTACACACTGTATTTTTTTCTCCTCCTCTCCCAGAATCCCCTTACCCTAATGGAAGCAAAACATTACAATAATGTCCTCGCTCCTTAAACCCAGCACTCGCAGCCTAAGCACTTTCAGGCCCCAATCGCTCTTTCCCTCCGTTGCACTGTCTTTCCCTCCCACACACACTTTTCTCTCTCACCGCCTGCCTTTCTGTCTTGGCCTTCATCTCTTTGCCGCACACACAAACACACGCACAGAACGTTTATTGCTCTCTTTCTTTATCTTCCCCCCCTTGCTCTCTCAGAAACACAAATATGTACAAGTATGTATGTGCACACAAGCATATAGTAAACAGCATTTTAAAACTTCTGCCTCCCTCCCCTTTCCTCACATTTTCTCGTGCTCTCGCAGCAGAAACAAGGAATTCCGCAAGTGTCAGCCTGCACTTTGCATCTTTTTCCCAAACTCACTAAGGAGTCCGGCTGTGCACGCTCATTCAGCAAAGTGGATAACTATCAAAGTTACAGGGGCACAGACTCAATCCATTTACACCTAATCTGCAACAGTGACACACACACGTACACATGTATATACACACATTTTCACACACACAAGACTCTCTTTTCCCTCAATGGCCATCCAGCGACCTTTCCCGTTCGTGGTGGATTGGGAGACCTTTCTGTGGGCTTTAGAAATGAGCGGCGCAGCTTGAAAGAGTGAAGCCCAGGCGAGGATCGCTCCAAATGTCAATTTGAATGGTGCAGCTGAGTTTGGGCCTGAGAGGCTTTGACACATCTATTGACAGAACGGCTTAGAATAACACAGTAGCCATGGTCAAATTGCCGGCTTTTCTGTGGAGAGTGGAGCGCATGTTTTAGCTCAAGCATGTCCCACGCTTTTAGATGTTCACTCAGCTTGTGCAGCTATATACATATTTGACGCCAAGCGTGTACTTAACCTGGGCTTTTGTCAGCGATAACGCTCACTGAATGCTCTGTTTATTTGTACTGGGGGTTTCCTTTACATGTCATCTTGTACACTTCAGCTAATACCCGGTTCATGCTGTTCCACTCAGCAAAGTGTACCTACGAGTAACGAGAGTTCTTGCGGAGGTAAAAAAGATCAAGGCATTGATCAAAATAAGGATCTTCTTACATAAAACAAACAGCCCTGATTGTTGCTGGACAACTTTCAGCCATGTTCAGACTGATTTCATAGAGCAGCTTCAGCCATCTATGAAGATTTCTTACGAAATGAGAAGTTGACGTTGGCTGTTATGTCTTGTTTCTTGTCTATCATAGGATTTATGTCCAACATGCAGAGGAACCAGTCTGCCTCCCACTTTTCCTTTCCACAGTCTGGACCCCCTGTATCTCCACACCCATCCCCTGGGGGCTCGTTGTATTCTGGTGTGGGTTCGTACTCCCAGAGCGGCCCGTCCGGTCCCTATGGACCTCAAGGACCGCAGTATGGACACCAAGGTGAGAGCTTGTTTCCCCAAATGCACAATGTGGCAAAAACAAAGTAGTTTAACGCAAATGAACGCAAAAACTTGCACACTTACTATCGTAATAGAATAAAGAAGTATCATTTAGCACTTTTCTTTTAAAGGGTGACTGAGTGCTTTACAAGAAGGGATAAGGTGAGTTAGACACCATGAATATATATGTTTGTCAGACATTATTCCTTCCTGAAGATAGAAGATTAACTCAGATGCCCGGTTGGGTAGGGAAGGACTTCCAAAAGGTGGAAAACTAAAGAAACAAAAGGGACAACAGAAATACTAGGTAAACACAGCTGATTTTTTTTTACTGTGTTCAGATGTTGTAAGCCCAACCCTAATTCTAAACTTTTTAAGTAGCTTGTGATTTTTCCCTCTTCCCTCTAAGTGCTGTAATGAGGCACTGGGACACTGACTTTGGGTTAATCTTTAATGAAACATTTCTATGAGTAGACCATCTTCTGAAGACCAATGTGACATGATAAGAATCTATATTTGTTACATTGTATCTGACCAGATATCATGTGTCTCTCATCAAATGTAAAATGATTGTAAGACAAAACAGAAATAATCTACTCCTCTCAGATTTTGGTGTAAATTTCATTTGAACATTTGAAAACTCTGCACAAAAAGTTGGAAAAAATGAAGACTGTTTTTATTACTGTCAAGCAATAAATGATTCATCACAAAAATCTGCTATCCTGCCCCTTATGTGGTGTAGCTTCAGCTTGCTATCCAGCCATGTTGGGAAGATAAATATCTATTCAGAGGAGTTGCACAGAATTTAGCTTGAGATGGGAAAAACTGGAAGGCTGTTGCTCTGCCTCTCACAGTCTCTCTGGGCTTTGACAGCAGTGTCACCAGTGTCAAAGAAAGGTTGATAATTACGAATATAAAGAGACTAATTTGAAAGACATTTCCTTGCTCTGTTTTTTTCCACTTTTCTTCCATCTGAAACTCTCATGCACACACACACACACACACACACACACACACAGGCAGCACCAATCTTCTTTCCTCTTGTGTGGTGAGTCTCACAGTGGACATTAAAAACCAATGTGACTCTGAATATTCATGTGACTCTTGAACTGTGGATGGACCTCTTGGCCCTTCTCATGATATGATTATGAGGTAGCTGGGAAGTGACAAGGCCAACTGACATGTTAGGAGGAGTGACGATCTCCATCTGTGGACTAATGCTTTGGCATTACCCACCAAGAAAAAGGACTATTTTTTGTGCATGTTTTTATATACTTTGGTGCAAAATGTAGACATTTTGATTCCATCCATTCAATTTCTTAACCACTTAGTCCAATTCAGGGGTGAGGGAAGCTGGAGCCTATCCTAGTAATCATTGGGTGAAAGGCAGGGTACACCTTGGACAGGTCGCCATCTTTAATGTGAATAGGGAATTTCTTCAATTTCTTTTGATGCTAAATGAAGTAGCAAAAGTAAAAAAATTTGTAGTACTCAGAACCCTTTTTTGTTCCTTTGAGATTTTTTTTAATTAAAATTCTCCTGTCCTTTATGTGTATTTTTGGTGCCTGAAAAAGTCACAATTCCACTAATGCACAAGGGGAATAACTCCACACGATGGAAATGCTTTTAGTATTTAAGACTTCAAAGAGAAACTGTAGTAAATTTATTCTCATGCTTTTTTTTTTTTTACTCCAATATGTGATATAAATGTGTAGTCTTTATGGAAATAACATATGTATCTGTAAAGAATCATTTTGGTTTGTCTTCTCACCAGTTGTCTTTAGGTGGGTTTATTACAGAGTTGAAGCCAGAAACTGGTCAGTCTAGACTTTTTCTGATACTTAAAAAAAGAAGAAAACAAAATGATTTCCTTCCAAGAAATTTAGAAAAAAAGAAAAATCTGGATCGTTCTCTATAATTAAGCTTTCTCCGCTCGCTTGTTTCTCCAACATGCGACTCCCGGCCATCCAACAAACGTTGACATCTGCTGTTGTACTTCATTTCCTGCCTTTGGCGACAGACCAGATGAAACATTGTGGGGTTTTTTTTATTTATTATTTTGGTGAATGTGTGTTTTAATGTGTCACCTTGATGAATGCACCCATCCGCGTGTGTGTTTTCTCAAATTTGCGGCCTCTCTTTTTGCATTTGTTAATGTTGATTAATAGCCCTAATGTATTTGGTATTTGGCCCCCCCTCTCCTCCCACTCTTATCTCCTAATGTGACTTTGGCTGGGCTGACAGCCCAGTAAGCAAAGAGAAATAGAGAAATTAAGCAAGCAGAGGCGGACTAGCCTGGAAGGAACTCTGGAGGCAGATGAGCGTGACATCTCAGTTGGATGACAGGAGTGATGTTCCCATCAGAAACAGCAGCTCAGGGTTGCTGTCTCCTCATCACATTCACACAGTGTACATGTTTTTGTATCATCTCAATAAAAAATAATAAACTTGCAACAGCCCCCGTTCCATACTGAGATAGTTTAGACGGCTACACATTAAATATCTTAAATATGTTTGATATACCGGTGAAGGCAAGTGTATTAACTTCAGCTACCCACATTGGTACACACATTTATACTAACTAATGGAAACACTTTAGCAGACACTCAAACATGTTTACCCAAAATGAACCTTAACCTCCAATTCCCGGTCTTCACTTCAGTCTAAAATGGAGCTGGAGATGTTTATCCATGCTTTCATAGTATTGTAATGGCCTTTTCACTTGTTTTCATTAAAAGGAGCTAGGCTGATGGTCATACAAGTCTGTGGTGTTTCCCAGTTTCAACACATCTGATTAAAATGACTGGGCCACTGTCCAGAATTTGATAGGCTGTCGGATATATTTAAATAGTATATTGGAGCAGGGAAACACTGAAAAATTTAAAAGACCTCTATGACCAGGGTTCCTCATCACTCAGTGAGGTTATCTGCAGTTAGGAACGCTGTTGTCAGGCTTTCCGCCAACATAAGAAATGGACGTCATAAAATTCCTGTCTTGGCCTCTTTGTATCGGCTACCAGGGTTTGTTTCAAATTACATGGCAAAGCCTTGGTTGACATGTTTAGAGCTCTATCTGGTCAAGCGCCGGTATACACTGCTGATCTTTTAGGCATGAACACCACTTGTGGTTCCACAGACTCCTTTTAAGACTCAATGGGACTGGGCTTTTACAGCACTGGCCCCCAGACCGCCCAACACTTTGCTGGTGTTTTAATGCTCCAGCTAAAGATCCTTTCACTTCAGCAAGCTTCAGTTAGATCAGAGCTTGGTCTATATGCTATATTTTATGTCTACATTCTGGCTTATCTATCATCTCCTATGTTCCTATGTACTTGCAGGCAAATTTTTTTTTTTCATTGCTTTCATCCTAATATTTGACTATTGTAATGCACTTTCTGGCGTTTAACCAGGGAAAAGTGCAATATAAATGAACTTGACTTGCTTATTTAGATGTTCTCCCTGATAAGGAAATAGTGCTTTAAAATAAGTGTGGTTAAAATTGTAGCAATATTTAAGTATTTCTTCAAGTTGTCGTATGTTGCAGCATATATTAATGTCTTCCCCGTAACGGACTCAGGAATGTGTGCTTCCACATGATATAGTCTGGATATAGTTTTTCCGGCAAGAGTTGACACAAGTTCAACCCTCCATTTCAGCTCTACCATTGTCTTTACCTTGTTATAAACTCCATGCGCGTTCTAATCTTCAGGACTCACAGGGACTCCAGGACATAGTCAGCGCCAGGTCAATGGCCTGTGTGGGGTGAACAGGGCAGACAGCTGCTGGTCATTGTTCTTAATGACAGCTCCATCTGCTTCCCTTCCCTCTCCCCAGTGCATGAACAAATTAGCCGGCACAGAAACTCAGTCCAAGTCCCTGAACTCTGCTCTGCTGTTTTTCTTGGCTTGTTTTACGCGGGAAGAGTTTTAACTTGTGTTTCTGTGTGTAGCTTGTGATATAGCGTTTTTAGCAATGCCACACGCAACAAGACTGCTTGTTGCTCAACAAAAGACATGAAAAGAGTCTGGTATGCTGTAGCTTTAAACGCTATGATGCTGCCTCTTTATTAATGGTAAACAACTGTACTGCAGCTTGTGCAACTGCACAAGCTTTGTGAGACTACAGCAGTCTTTTCACTAAGAATACTTTATATTATGTCGATGTTTTCTTAGATCTATGATAATATCCTTCTGTTTGACGAGAACTTTTGCATTTGCACAACGGTTCAGTCATCCCAAAAGAATATTTAAGCTGCTAAATATTTACCACTGTCTTGCGAAAGCCCCCCCCTTGTGCGAAGTTAAACTGATCTCTTTCGGTTTGTGTTGATTCGAGGCTCTTCTTGAAACCCCAACAGCTGTTTTCAAGACATTCGCTTGGATGTGGTTCAGGGTTGGGATGCTGAGAACAGTGGACAGACAGACGGGGGAGGAGGATGTTATACCATTACAGGAAAGAGATTTGGAGCCTGTCTCAGCACTGCTTTCTCTCCCACCCATTTCATAGCTCCCTTCACCACATACCCCCCTCAAGGGGGTTCAGCACTCTGCTGGTAATGACCATGCTTCAGACAGGACTTTTAAGCCATGGTGCCTCGCCGGAGCCATGGTGTAATTCCCCCCCTCAAAAAAAAAAAAAAGAAAAAAGAAAACCCATGACTCAAGCCAGTGCCTAGGGGAGGGAGTGGAGTCTTTGGAGGAAATTGACAGTGTGTAGAGCTCAGCAGCCCCAAGGTACACCCCAACCCTGCTCAGGCTCAGAAGCCCTGCCAGCGAGGGTGATGAGGTAGCTGGGAGAGGATGTGGGGCCTCAGGCAAGAAGAGATGCTGCAAAAAAAAAAAAAAAAAAAAAAAAAGACAGAAAAGAAAAACATCTATTCCAGAAAGTTGCAGTAAATAGCAAAAGTTAAATGGAAATTATGCGTCACTGCCTTAGTGAATGTTTAGGATTTGAACTGCTAAAGTCTTATCATACTGTTTCAGACATTTGATCATATTTAGGAAAAATATGAATGTCATTGTTGTCATTTACTTTTTTTTTTTTTGCCCACTTCTCCAAATCCAATAAAATGTGAACAAAGAAAAATATTATTTCTTCCCACGTGTGGACACAGACAGCCTGCACACATTCCTGTCCTTGGCAGCTCAAGCATGTCGCTATGTAATCTGCGTTCCACTCCTTACTGATGAACTTCACAGGTCCAGAGGGCGCACTGCTGCACCATCATACCTTACTCTACCCGTAGATGGGAGAGTGACTGCTCCGGCTGTTAGTGCTGGATGGTCCAGTCTGCTGAGGAAGCAGTAGTCAGTAATCTGCTCGGTCACGCTCCAGCTCTCCTGCGGGACTGCAGGGATTAAACTCTGCGCAGGATATAGCCGCCACCAAATGCGTGACCGTGCCAGGAATTTCCATGTAATTGTGAACGAAGCACCGTGAGCTCTCCTTTTCCATCTCCTCCTCTCCATCACGCTATAAATATCACCAAGACTCCCCAAAGGCATCGATTGCCAAGGAGGCAGGCAAGAAACCAAGACTGAGCTACAAGGACACAAGAAGGTGCGAATAAGAAATGACATCCTGCTTGTCATGTTTTTCCTCGTGTCCCTCCTTGAGGTTGTTTCCAGAGCAGGAAACATACACACTTTTGCATGTACGCTGCTCAGACTTGACACTGTAAGGGCTTGTAGGAACATCGGTAGAATTCTAAAGGCCCCATCCAAGGTCACTGCTGTATCTATGAAAAGATGCATAACTTCATATTTATTTCCAAATTATCTTAAAGTCGTTCACATCTGGATGTATTTTTAACATATTAAATGTTATCGTTTTCAGTTTTTTGGAGATATATCTTTATAATATTCTTTCCAGCGTTACTGGAATTTTTAGATTTTACCTCAGAAAATGTCCAACTTCCTCATCTGATGTAATGTAGTAGAATCTCCAAAGTCATAGAAAGCTAGTATGAAAGCACCTAAGCTCTCAGTCATTTAACAAAGTAGGGCGCTATCTGTCCTTGGGAAGCGCTCTGGCGTAGCACCAGTCCTAAAGGAAGACAATCATTCTTGTCAGGACAGAGTTAGACTCTCACTGGAAAGCTTTACATTAACCCTATTCCACAGCTACTCTGTCTTTCCTGCTGCCAGGGCAATCGCAGCCAACTAGCAGAGCATTTTGAGCGGTAGTTCGTTCAGTCCTCACTTCATCACAGATTTTTCAGTCTCTTCTGTTAGGCTTGGCCCAGCATCTTATCAGCCCAAGAAAGCATGATGAGCACACACTCATGTAAAATTCCAGACACCCGCTCCCAACTCTGAGACTATTGGGGCTTTGGCTCGTCCACCAAAATGCAGAAAAAGACACGCAGATTGTCCAACTGGAACCGTGCGATATAAACAACACTCCAGGAGGTGTGCTGGAAACTCAGTCAGTGGCCAAAAGCCACAAAGTGTCCACCCAGGCGATTGAGAATGCATGGCGGGCAGCCATGGGCCTCTCCAGCTGTCCAAAGGCAGCTGAGAGAGGTCTCTGACTGGGGCCTTGTTCATCTGCAGGAGGCCATCCAGCTGAGCAGAGAGTACAGAGGCTAGAAGCAATGTTCCCAGAATTTTCCGCAGCATTGCAAGCATTCACTTAACAGAAAAAAAAAAGATAAATATGGAAATGTGTCATTCAGTGGTTACAAGGTCTCCAAAGTATTATATATGCATTCACACAGCGAAGCCGACACACATTTCCACACACATGTACAGTGGACCCTACATATCCTCCTGTGTTCGTTAGCAGACATCCTTTCTTCCTGAATGCTTCCCTATTATAGCCCAAAACCCTTGACAGGTGTCAGCTGTACTCAGCTCACCAACTCTCCAAAGCCTCCCCAGAAATAATCCGCTTCTTCTCCTTCCCCATCTCCCACAGTAGATTTCATCACAATGTCTGGACAAATTCAAGCAGAGTAGCTGACTTTTATGGGAAAGACGTTTATTTTGATTCAGTATAAATCCTATCTCGAGGGTTGATGGGGGGTTGATGTGGGGGGAGGGGGTCCCTCTTTTTCTCTCCTGTCCTCTTCTGTTTCCGTCCCCACCCTCTGCTGCTTCTCTCCATTGGGCTTGCAGGCTTGTGTCATGTGGAAAGTGTCTTCGCTGAAGCAGCTCGAGGACACTAGGAAGCCATTTCCATTTTCAGTCACAACCCCACCCCTCCAACCCCACCCGTGTGGAATACTGTCATTTAACTCTCCCTCGTTTGAGTGTGCAGAAAAGCCTTCAGGTTTTAAAGGGACTTGATCCCCTTTTCCAGACATATTCTCAGGGGATTAAGCAGTGTGGCCCAACTAAAGCACCCTTAATCAAATCAAAATAAATAGCCCCCTTTACAATGGAGGATGCCACATTTTCCATTTCTATTTTGCAGGGGATTTGTCCCAGGGAGGGGGATATTACAGTTGAAAAAGCTGAGTGCCTGCAGAGGGAATAGCGTTATGTGCTTTCTGAGCGGGGGGTGCGTACACCACTCACATATACAGTAGGTGTCTTCCAATCTGCCTGAATGTATGTACATGTTGTCTTTGACAGCATGGTGATTCTCTTTCAAGCTTGTATTAAGTTTGGAGTGGAGCTGGGCTTTTAAAGCCAAAATTGAGGGGTTTATGTGTGCCTTAAGAAGGCTTCTGGCATGATGGTCATGTGGCACTCCAGGGCAGCAAGAAAGCATTTACTGCAGATTAGAGCTCCTCTCAAGTGTTTCACAAAGTCAACCTTAATCTTGGCAATTGTTCCCAGGGCTATCCAGCAACCTGCAGCAGTGAAAGAAAAACAAAAAAATGTCATCAGAAACACACCCTAATTTTTTTTTTTTCTCTGCGTTCAATGTGTTTTGTAGAAGGTCATGAATGAGAATTTCGTTCTGCTCTTTACATTTTCCTCACTCCGCATCTGTCACGGTGTTATTTTTCAGATGGATGAAATTGTTGTGTGTGTAATTGTTGTAGGTATAAACTGTAGAAGCTGACAAACACACTCCGTTTCTCTAAAATGAGCTGATTTATAAAGCCTGTGTGCATCTTTTATATTACTCAGAAGTCATCCCATCCTCCTTCTGAGCAATCTATCAAATTCAAAAGGACGTTAAATGTCACGAAAGACAATAAACTACGTTTTACTTTGGAAGTGACGCAGTCTGTGTAAGATGAATTTGTTCTTGCTGATTCATGTGTCATCTCTTTCTAGGCAACTACCCTCGGCTGTCTAACTTCACTGGGTCAGCCAGTACCAGCTACAGTGGTCCGGGGCCTGGCATGACTAACAGTCATGCTGGGCCCATACACGGTCAGGGCGCTGGACAGCCCATGCCTGGAGGACGCAACCAGGGCCCGGGCAGCCAGAACAGACTCTACCCGTCCATGGGTCCGATTTCACCGAGCATGTCGCAGCCAGCCGGACCAGGGATGGGTCCTCCGTCTTTGGGTGGCTCGAATCGTAAGGCCCAAGAATCAGCAGCCCCCACCACGCCGGGATCTACCAACTCACTCCACAACAGGTATGCATGCAAAAAGGACTGAGGTGTAAATTCTTTGGGAAATTTTGTGTTTTTTCAAAGATGACCCCATTTCTCTGCTTTAATTCTGATGGGAAAGTGTCCGGACTTTTGACTGGCAGTGCATATGTCCATGCAATAAGCACAAGCAACAAAAATTGTAACTCTATAACAGAAATGCCTCATTCCTGCTATCTGCTAAGATTAGGGCCCGGTAATTCTCTCTGTCTGCATCGCTGTCTGCTAACTGACTTTCCAAATTTGTTGGATTTTCCTCTCAGGGCTTCCACTCTCCTGTGAGACGTCTATGGATCTACATTGTGTATTTTTCTCCACCTATCTCGTACAGCGCCTGACATTTTTATATCTGGCTCAGACAGACATATTGGCTTGTGAGAAAGCAGTGTGGTATGAATACAGTCTCGTTGAAAAGACGAAAAAGCAAACTTCAGTTTTAACTGGGAAAACATCAGAGGCGAAGGTGATGCTGAGCAGCTTCACACAATTCCAAAGCACTTTGATGCAATAACTGTATGAGTTAAGGGTTATTTTGTTTCCATCAGGGTTGCAGCTCTGACTTTATGAGTGCTCATGCTGCTGGAGACAGAGGTTGTTGTTGTTGTGGGATTGTGTGGGTAGTAAACTTTTGCTGAACCCAGCCAGGGGAACTTGTGAAAACACGGTTGTCGCCCAAGAGGAAGGATGAATTTCTCTACTTCCTCATAAGCATGCATGTTTTTCCCTGCAATGCATCATGGGAGCGAGTGTTGCGACTTTCTCCTATTTGTCAGACTAAAGGTTTTGAGTCAGTTGTGACATTTAAGATAAGAATTTTTTTTGTTTTTTTTTTCCATGGTGGTCTGCAGGCTGCCGTCATATGCTAGGTCGCAAGCCTACATGCAGCCCACCTCACCCCACCGGCCCCATCCCTCCTCCACCCTTCCACCACCTTCACTTCCACCCAGACCTCACCATTTTCCCATCTCGCCACCCTCACATTCACAGCAACATAGGTAGGTTTCCTTCTCACCACGTGTGTGATTCTGTTGCGTTTGGATGTGCGTGTTGTTGTGTCACGTGACTTAACTTAGCTGCAATTCTGTAAGCGAAACAGAATTATAGTGATCACGAAAAGCTCCCCTGATGGAAAACAGAGGAGTCATCGCTGTTAACACCATGCCATCATCATTGTAGTCATCAGTGTCATAACAGGCTTCTCTTAGTCACTAATGGTACTGTGAGTATGATGCACACACACACACACACATATATATGAGAAGATGCACACTTTGTGACACAGTAGTGTGTGTCTGAGGGTTGAGAAACGCCTCACAGTATTTGTGATTAATTAAGTGCATTAGGGGGTCCGATGCTACATACACACACACACACTCAGTCACCCTTATGTGCACATGCAGTGATGCAAATGCTGGACAAGCTTGGCTGTCAATAAGAAATGGCATGACATGATCCCCACTGCTGGGACCAATCAGACTGCCTGTCAGTCTTTCCTCATGTCCTCACGTCCCCCAAGACGCCAGAGAGGCGGCGGTCACCGCCGTTGCTGCTGGAGGAGAAAGCTTCCGCGCTCCACTTCTTACTCTGTTCACAAATCTGGATTAAAAGTGATTCATTTTGATTCGACTGTCATCTGTTGCTTTGTTTTGCTGTTTTATCGTATTCTTTGGGTGTGCAGTTGTAGCATTTTGTTCTTACCTCACACTGGAAGCAGCAACTCTGGTTTGCTGATGAGTTTTTCTTTTGAACTTCTGTTCAAAATCTTTCCTTTTTTTTTTTTTTTTTTTTTTTTACTCTCTAATGGCTGCATTCAAACTTTGTTACTGTGTTTATTCAGGCGGCAGTATCGTCTCAGTACAACGAAGGAAAAACAAGCAGATACTGTGATCTTTAGAGTAACAGAAGACTTCTACAAGCGAGCTAGAGTAAAAAATAAATAAATGTGCTTACCAGATGAAACAAATGCGTGCCAAAGAGAATCAGTTTGACGAAGCCGTACAACTTCGGCCACCTCCTTTATTTAGTCTACAAAAGCACAAATTTGTATTCTTGCAGACTAATTTGATGGACTTTTTTTTTTTTTTTCAGAATATTCTCACTCATCACTGTTGTCCACTATTGCTTATTCTCCCCCTTTCATCCTTCTCTGTCTGCCTCTCTCTCTCTCTCTCTCCCTCTCCTCCCACCTGTTTCACTCTTTTTACCAACTCTCCCAACTGTTTCGCCCTCTTCGTCTCCGCGCTGCTCTGTTATCCTACCCAGACTGTTTTATCTCTCTCAGCCTTTCTTCCTTCCAATTTGCTTTTTGTTCTTCGCTGTCTCCAACACAGCCTTGTTATGTTTTTCTTCCTTAGATCCCACTTTAAAACATCTGAGGGAGATCAGGAGAAAATTGGCCTCCGAAAAACCTGCAGTTAAAGGCTCCAGCGCCCCGTTTGTGCTCCAGTGCAACATTGTGAAACATCCAGACTCACTTCTCTGTCAGAGAAACAACTTGTTAGTCGTGGTGCATGTGTCTGTTTTTGCCCTTTGATGAGTCAGTCCGGGCTTCTGCAGCTGCCCGCTACCAACCTTCCCAATCAGAGCTAGTTAGTTAGCAGCGGTGTCACATGCTAAGTCTCTGTTTCTTTCCCCTTCTTTCCTTTCTTTTGCACATTCCTTTTCTTCATCCCTTACCGTTGACCCTCTGCTTTTCTGCCTCTCATCTCCATCCTGACTCACACACACACACCCCTCATTTACTTGCAGACTCACTCTGACTTCATTACATTGAGTGAAAAGTATTCTAAATGAACAGAGGAGGGCCACTTCTGGCATCCAATGGCCGCAGGCGTGGGTCGAGATTAAATCTTCATTAGGTGCACCATGTGGATTTTTTTGTTTTGTTTTGTTTTTCTCCTGAGCCATTGAGAGTTTCTTCCCCACTTGAGGACTGGCATCAGAAACAAATGCCCCACTTCTATTGGTTAATCAGTTTGATGTAGTTGGTTGAGTGTGTAAAAAGAGGTCCTGATTTTTGTTTTCTTGCATCTCAGAACATCTTTTTTTCATCACTGCATTGGTATTCTAGCAGTACACTCTGTAAAAGTGAATATTCATTTAAAAAACATCTCATCTTTAAACCTGTCAAACTGGTAATTGGGCTGATTTTCAGGATGAAATGTCATAAAAAGCAGATATTGTGGGTTTTATGGGTTCCTGCTTGTCAGAGTCACTCTGACGCATTCAAATCACATGGACAATGTCAAGGCAGAGGAAAGTGTATGTTTGTCTAGGAGAAAGGTGAATCATAAGATTTCTTTTAGGGTCTGGAAACTGATCTTGGAAGATTTTTTTTTTTATTTATCTTTTCTGGAAAAGAGAGGAGAGCACAAAGTATTAAAAGGTATAAGCTTTTCTTGGCAGCAGCTTCTGAGGATGGAATTGGCTTTTCAAATGACTTTCCAGCGCTGCCGGCGACACTCTACAAAAAGTTCCTGCAGCTATAGGAACAGGCGAGCTGTCGTAAAAATAAGCACTTAGTTGAAGAAGAGCAAAGCCCAGGAAAAAAGAAAAAAAAAAAAAAGAGCCATAAATAAAAAGGAAATTGAAGGGAGAAAAATGTTGGATGAGGGAAGAAGAGAAGAGAGGAGAGTGCTCCCAGGCAAATCCTCGCCAAATAATTCATTTCTGACCTCCTTAGTAAGTAAATTTGCTAAATAAATAAGAGCAGCGCTTGAATGTCAAGAACGGGAGATGCTGCCTGTGGCGCTTTGTCGCTCGCAGTCTTGGCAGCGCTGCGTAGCGCTCTGCTTTCATTAGATGGGCAAAATAAATGGCTTCTGCTGGATCCATCCATCCTGAGCTGTTTGATGTTTGGAGTGAGGGGAGGGAGAAGTAGCTTTTCTCTGGATTTAATATGTTAAAAGCTGTCCTTTTATTTTTTCTGGTGGGTTTATTCTGATCTACTCTCAGTGCCGTGCGCTTGTGTGTGTGTGTGTGTGTGTGTGTGTGAGTGAGTGTGCATGGCGAGTTGAGTCAGGAGTTTGGAGGAGCAATGAGCCCAAGCTGCCCTGAGAACAGATTGGGTCCATATATAATTCATAGCCTCCAGCCGATCCACTCCATCCATTTTTCCTCTTACTTTTCCTTCACATACACACACACACACACACACACCTTAAACTCGCAACAAGCAGGGGGATCAATAGGGAGGGCCATCACACGGTCCTGCAGTCCCAGCGCTTCGGCTGTCTCGTCCAGTTAGCAGCACTGGGAGGCCTCGGCATGGCCTGTCACCACGAATGAAGGACAAAGCCACTGCCACTTCCAGAGAGAAGCCGTCAGCTGGTTGGCTGGCACCTCGTAACCATGGCATCCCCTTGGCAACGGCACCCACCCAGCATGCAAACACAAGGACACGCTCAAACACACTTCGACACACACATGCACTCTGCCTGTGGTTTTAACAGTGGCCTTCTCTGATGCCCTTCACACATGTGAACCGAATAGCAAAAAAAAAACAACGTGCGTGTGTGTGTGTGTGTGTGTAATTAAAGATAAAGCAAGCAGCTAAGAATCCAAATCTGCTACATCTCCATGAATTTACATCTAAATCCTTTCGCACACTAACTTCATTTATTTATTTTCCAGTGAACTTTCTCTCTCCTCTCCCTCCCCAGGCCACGCCTAGACAACAAGCGGAGCTGCGAACCGGCCCGGTTAGGGTTCAGATGGATCTTTCCATGTTTCTTACTGTGTGTGTGTGTGTTGGAGTGAGTGTTCCTTCAGCTCATTGTCATGGAACAGCGGTTACCTCCAGCTCAGGGGCCACAAGCTAAAAACACACCCCCCCGTCGGTCCAACAGGGACTTGTTAAGTGCATTAGGGGGTCCGCACCACTCAGGCTTCTTCTTGCCTTATTTCCCTCCATCCGTCCTCTACCTCCTCTTCTTCTTCACCCACTCTTTCTCTCTCTGCGGCAACAGGATACTCTTTTCTTTTTTTTCTTTTTTTTCCAGCACAAAGGTGCCCAAGAGCAAGATGAATGTGCTGTGCCGTCCCCCTCCTCACCCTTTCCGCCCCCCCACCCCAGCCCTGATAGCAGCACATGCATATATTAAGTGTGATTAAACGCTGCGTGGTGCCTCCATCAAGTGCTTTCTAATGGGCTTTTTTATGACATGAATTAGTCATAATGGGAGAGCGCCATAGTCAAACACCACCAACTACTGTTGTTGATATTGATTTGGATTTTTCAGCACTCGCACGCAAACTTCGGTTTGTATTTTTTTTTTAAGGATGTCAAGGGTCCTTTTTTTAGTGCGTGTGTGTGTGTGTGTGTGTGTGTGTGTGTGTGTGTGTGTGTGTGTGTGTGTGTGTGTGTGAGCTCAGGTATTCAGCATCTATAAACTTAATCTCTCCGGCTGGAAGTTTGCACACAAAATG
>NC_136631.1:13998532-14193397 GCF_933228915.1 Telmatherina bonti
TCTGTCAACACTGTCAGCTGGTTCTTAAAAAAAAAAAAAAAAAAAAACAATCACATGCATATAACAAATCCCTAACAGGGCATAATCTTTTATGAGTTGGTCTTCTAATGAAATCTGAAAGTAATCTTTGGTCAAAAGTACAATATTCATCCATGGAATGTCATTTATCTCCATTCTGCAGCTTCAGGATGGTTACATGAACAGTAACAGCAGCAGTGTGTCTCAGCCAGCCACTCCAGGGGGCACCCTGCCCATACCCTCCCCCATCTCACCCAGCCCCGCCAGCCTGTCCTCCTACCATGGAGACGACAGCGACAGCATCAGCAGCCCGCCATGGCCTCTCAAGACTCCCTCCAGTCCTGTAAGAACTGGAAAACATGTTTATTTGAATCAAATATATTAATTACTCCTTAATATTCTTACTTGCAAACATTTAGACTCAAACAGCAAAACAAAACAGTGAAATGAATTTCTGTTTGTGAATGAGCCGAGGGATTATTATGTAATTACTTGATCCAAAGTGGGTTTTTAAAGTTGTCTCTTTAAAACTGAAGCAAAGCCAAACATTGTGTGGGCTTGCACTGTGTCCAATAACTTGACCTTGAGGAAGATGAATGTGTTGCGAATGGTCTTTGAAAACATAAAAACGGGCTGCACACTGGACCAAAATGCTGCACACAAGTGTTTGTGTTTGGCCGTTCAACCAAGGGGCCCACTTCAGAGTCTGTAAATAAGGAATGAATTTTTAATGATCACAACTGGATGAGTGTGTTTTATAGCAAATCAGCTTGTAAACATACGTAAATTATAGATCCAAACAATTTTATTGTGTGTATGCATAATCCACAGTTTTTAATAATAATTTTTTTTTAAAAAGGAATTTGCATGTTGTATTAAATCTCAATTAGACCGTCACAGAAACTCAAACACATATTTATTAAGTATAAAGCGTTTTTATTCTTCTTATTATGTTCACCAGAAGGCCAATCCCAACTCCTCCTCCCTCAGCGGTGAGCGAATCACACGGCTGTATGAGCTAGGGGCGGAGCCAGAGAGGCGAGCTTGGGTAGAGCGATACCTGACCTTCATGGAGGACCGAGGCACACCTGTTTCTCAGCTTCCAGCTGTGGGGAAGAAGCCCCTGGACCTCTGGAAGCTCTACATGGCTGTTCGGGAAATAGGAGGACTCGCCATGGTAATGCACAGGGGACAGGCTTCAAGTAGCGATGATGGAATAACGTCCAGGACAACAGACACGTAACAGACTTTAAAGGAGTATTTATGGAGAAAGTAGTCACACATAAAGTAAAATCATCTCACTCTTGTGATTTGCATGGACTGTTTTGTATTCTTCAGCAGTGGGCACTCTAACGAAATGGCATATGGTGTGCTTGTAAATGTTAAAAGATGTCCTCAAGAGAGAGACATACATAAAATTAATTTTGGAAGACAACCTACAATGTCACAATGCGCAGCTTTGTCCATCTGAGAGCCCCATGTGACAAAAAGCTCTCCGTACCAAATGCTTTTGGCACATTTCGCAGTGGACATCTAACACTTATTCATTCTAATTAAAGTCATGGCTGCAAACGTGTCTCTATAGTGACTCCTCTTTAAGATGCAAAGATCTACAAATATATTTCTAAACAAATCACTTTAATCCATTTAAAAAAAGAAAAAACATTATTTGGGATAATATTACAACAAATGTAGAAGCATATTCTCACAATTAGCATAATTTGCATTTAATTTACACAGCAAAAGCTTAAACGTTGCATTTTCTCAGATACCATAGTTTATCCCAGATATTCCCAGAGATTAAAAGTTTTCTCCATTTTCCTCTTTTGGATGTTGCTGTATTTATTCTCATTCATTTATTTTTTTCCCCTTAAGGTTTGTGTTCTAGTTCACAGTTCATCCAGTAAATTCCAGACATCTATGTCTTCCCTCCAGTTAAAGCCTAGTATTGTTGCCTGTAGTATCACCCTCTGGTAACACGCTACATTATTCACTTTAATTCACTCGATAGAAATATGTCTAATAAACTTTTTTTTTTTTAGCTTTTCATGATAGCATTTCACTATGGTATACAAATAATTAAAAGCTTTGTCTGGGTCCGTGATGGGAGGGATGATGCTGTTTCTTCCCTCAAACCAAGTAGTTTTCTGTTCTGCAGATGTTTTGCTTCACAGTGTTGTTGCAAAATTATGACCAATGCACTTGTGGTGCACCATGGAGGACATATATATATATACGTGCCATTTATTTTCTTAGTTTCTCAAGATCTCATCCTTTCAATCCTTTCAAACTATCCAGGTCAACAAGAACAAGAAGTGGCGTGAGCTGTCCTCCACCCTGAATGTTGGTACATCCAGCAGCTCTGCCAGCGCGCTGAAGAAGCAGTACATCCAGTATCTGTTTGCCTATGAGTGCAAAATGGAGAGAGGAGAGGAGCCGCCAGCAGATGGAAACAGCAGCAGCATGGCTGGAGGAGACGGCAAGAAGCAGGTCAAGATCCAGCCTCCTTCTCCTGGTAAGTCCTGATAACAGAGTGCTACACTCACTCCCATCTGTCAGCAGCCAGACAGCAGGTGCTGTTGATCAAACTAGATTTGATCTATGATCCTTGCAGCTGTGTAAAAAATCTCCTTGTGAACGAAGCTGCTGCATTTGCATCCCGAAAGGCTGCCAGAAATCTTAGTTAAAATGTTGCATCTGCAAGTTCCTACGTGCCAGACTAAGTAAATATTATTATTCCATTTAAGGAAAAAAAATAATAATAAAAGTAGCAAACAAGATTACACACTGGATATATGAACACTACTGGAAACCCAAGAGATATGAGTGAAAATTATGACTGTGTTGATGAGGGGATTCATCGTTTAATAGAGGTGAATTATGGTACATCACCCCTGGTACCTCCAACCCTGAAACTCGCCTTTATTTGATTATGACACATTAAAAGGTTAAGTAATATTGTTTTGCTGCACTATCACAACACAAAGGGCAACTATTGTTTGTGTATTACCTGTTTGCACCGTGTGTCCCTGTGCGCAGTGACGAAGCGATAGAGTCGATGCAAACACAGAGGTGAGGTTGCATCTCTAATTTGCTGCGGAGATGAGAAAAGTGACCCTTACTTTTAAATAGAACACCAAAGCTCTTCACCTGCCTGAGACACTGCAGATTGCTTTTCCTGCAGGGCGGAAAAGAGCATCTTCCTTCATTTGCATATACACGCACACTCACACACACACACACACAAACATACAGTGCACACGACCCAGACACATACACAAACACATTTAAATGAAGTCATGTTCCATCTCTCTTTCTCTGTCAGCACTTTGCAATTCATAATTCAGCCCGTTCTTATCAATTCCAGTGGATTCAAACTCCTGGATTTTACAGAATCTGATTTTGCCAGCGTCAGCCGAAGGCACCATGGCATGCATTATCACTGATGGTGTTTATATTGTGAAAGTTGGAAAGGTCACTTTTTATGTCTGAGTTGACTTTTGGATCTGCAGCTGAAGCTCATTTTTAAGCTGCAACACTTTGTGGAAGCAGTGTGTTCTAAATAAGCAGCAAAAACACATCTAAATGATGCCATAGCTTGAATTCGAATGCAATTTTGCACAGTCGGAGCAAACTGAAAACACATCTGAGTTTGAACTTTGTTGGATGCTAAAAGCTGAACTTATTATGACTTGACTTTATACAAACTGTGTTTTGTTTACTTTTTTTTTCCTTCATTCAGTAGCGTTCCCTTGTGCAGGGCACCATTATACTCCATGGCAGAGCTGTAAATTATGCCTCCAACCTTGCAGCTGGATGTCATCTTTCCAGTGCTTCTAAGTGTTGTTAACCATGTGTTTTAAACAATATTCACAGGTTATAGACAGACATTTTGACTTTAGTTTGTAGAAACAAAAGCAGGTCTTTTCCCTGTTTAAACCCCCCCCCCCCAAAAAAAAAAACTGTAAAAGGTTTGGGTCTCCCATTTTTTATGCTCCCCATTGCTTTGCTCGGCTGCCAGTCACTAAATGCTGCTGCGCTCTTCAGGTGCTTTTTGTAGCTTCATACAGTTTGTGGTCTTTGGCCAATGCGCTGTGGTTTTAATTTTGGTCAACTTTAGACGTAGGTCACACACCGTTCAGGTGTCAGTAGTCGTGCTTAGCTTTCACTTTGAATAGGATGACCGCTTGCATTGCCAAATTATATTCTGTGTCTTGTTTAACTTTGCTGGTGTAGTTTCTAGTGGTTAAGCTATTCCAAGCTGCTTGAATTGCCCGAATGACCGTGTGTCTGATTTTGCTACTGATTGTTGCAACAACAGCGATTGCAAAGTTGAAGTTTTCTTACAAGCCATATTGTATTCTCTCTTGCTCCCTTATGTTGCTATGGACAGACAGACAGACAAACCAACACATAACTTCCATTGTTACCTAACTATGCAACGACAGTCCCAAACAAAGGACACGAGAGAGCGCTCCTTATAGCTTGCAACATGGCATGACGCACATTCGCATTCTCTATCCCAAGCATCAGGACCACCCACTGTCAAGTGTTAAATGTCACGTCTGTCTGAATCCTGCATGACTCGTGCTACTGAATATCCCCAAGTCACATGACATTAAAACCTCACAAGAGGCCTCAAGGCAGATGCACTCAGACAGGTCAGGTGCTGAGGTGGCTCTCCTTTGGTTGCATGGATCAGCAGCGCAGCTTCACTCTGATTGGCTGAAAACTTCTCTGATAGTTGACAGAATTGTAAATCCACTATCTCCAACATGCAACATCTATGCAATATTAATAACAACATACATAATTATTTTTTAAGAACACTTTTGGAAGGTTTTACTTAGTTGCTGTACCCACACATCCCAACTCTGAAACCTTTGGAGAAAATGTAGTTATGAAAAGAAAAAGTTCACAAGCGTGATAAAAAGATCTGCTCCGTTTGCTTTGTGTACCTCTCTGTTGATCTCCACAAGCTGCCCTCCTGACACCCTGCCAGCCTATATATAGACTGACAGCCCAGTGATGTCGCTGAGGGAGCCTGTCCAGCGGGGCTGGTTGGGGGGGTGGGGTGAGGAGAGGGGAGTGTGTTTGTGCGGTGCTGGTGGTGGGGAGTGCAGAGTGATTAATGAGGACTGGAATGTAGAACGTAAACAAACTCGACCTCGCCATCACCTTTCATTCACAAAACCAGCCTAGCTGACTGGCTTTTTTTTTCTTTTTTTTTTTTCTCCCTCCTTTAACAACTACCCACCCCTCCGGATTATGTCACCCGCTGACACACATGCAGGCTCTCGTGCGCACACACATCAAACGTCAGCTCGCACACACTTTTTCCCTTCCTCAGTATTTTTTTTCTCCTTCTAAAAGTGGAGCAGAGGGCACTTAAGTTCACACTCCTCTCCTGCTCCCCTCCACCTCCATACCCCCCATTCCTCTGGATTACAGACCTGTCTGACTGCCCGCCTGCTCTTGAAGGAAAGCAAACCTCTTAACCTTGGCTAACCCCTTCATTGTTTGTACTTCTCTGTGTGTATGTGTGTGCATATTCATTTGGTTTGACGCTGGGAGATACCAGGAAGAGAAAAATCCCCAATGCTCACTGACCCGTCTTCACCCTCTCTCCTACCTCGGCTCATCATCATGGGACATCGTCTACTCCTGTCTGTCTGTCTGTCTGTCTCTCTCTCTCTCTCTCTCTCTCTCTCTCTCTCTCTCTCTCTCTCTCTCTCTCTCTCTCTGTGTCTGCTGTGATGTAAAGGCAGGGGCTATCATTGAATAATTCAGAATTAGCATGAATTTTTAAAAGCTTAAGTCTTACGGGGGCTTTTTTCTGAGGAAATGTGTGGTGTAAGGAGAGGCCACTGAGGCTCTTCCAGAAAGAAAGGCTTCTTAGCTAAATGCTCATTAGGATACTTTCATATTCCCTTTCTGTCTTTGTCATCTTTTAGCTGGAACAGTCCACATTTTCCATTCATTCTGGGAATTCGTATCCCTTGGCTTTATCTGGCTGGGGGTTCTTTGTGTGCGGGGCTCTCGTAGCTCAGCACTCTTATAATTCCCTAGTCATCTGAACGGAGAAATTCACAGAAATGTGGTGTCATAACAAAAGAGCACACTAACCCGGTTTTAACCCCGGTTTGAATCTCAGTGTGAAGGGATTTATTCTTTTTTTTTTTTTTTTTTTCCTTTTCCAGAAGGCTTTTCACAGCACAAGCTTCTCGAGCTTTTCTCTCACTTCCAGGAGATGTTTTCTGAAGTATTGGCTCGTGCATATTTTGATTTTGTGGATACACACATTACATTTTCTTATATCTGTGCCCCCAAGCTTAGCCCTCTACATGAACTCCTCATCAAGTCCATGGCACACCAAGAAAAGAAAAAAAAAAAAAAGAAGAAGAAGCCGGCTTAATCATCTTCAAACAGATTCCAAATTAAGCACTGTTCTGCCGCTAAAGCCTGAGTGGGCAATTTCCTCTGAGAAAAATCCTTCCCCACTCCCTACTGTGTCCTCTTCTTGTGCCTTCTCTTCCTCCGCTGGCCCATCTTCAACAGTCCCTCCGTTTCCATCTTCTCTACCCTTGTGTGTCGTGTTTGCTTGGGCTCAGTTTCCATGTCAGGCATCACTGTGAGTGCTTTGGACTTAAGCCCAAAGTTATCTCCCTAATACAGCACCTTGCTGCGGCAAAATCCCTCTTTGGCCGCCCTAACTCAAACCAGCTTCAACATCACAGCAGAGGACATGGGGGAGCCCCACGGTCTGAGTGTGTTACGTTTTTAGCAAAAAAAAAAAAGTCAGTGAATCATCCAGATTTAGCAGGAAAACACTTCTTTTCTCTGTCCCAGCTAATTCAGGCGGCTCCCTGCAAGGCCCACAGACGCCCCAGTCGTCTGGCAGCAGCTCTACAGCGGAGGCACCAGGCGACCTGAAGCCTCCCACACCTGCCACCACCCCGCTGGGTCAGGTCACACCACTACCTCCCAACAGGTACCCCACAGACCCCACTGATTCTGAATGCATTCCTGTTAGATGTCTTTTTGCATGATATTATCTAACATCATCTATTAATAAACATACATAATCATCATTGCATCTAAACAATACAACTTAAGTTTAGTTTAGCAGAACTTAACAGAGTCTAAAATCTTTGTGTTTGGACCTCTGCGTTTAGGTGGTTCAGAAATGTGAGATTTTCTGTTCGTTTCGAGTCTCCCGCCTTCATCTTTGCTAATTTTAATTATAAACCATGGCAGCTGTGTTTGCAGAGCCTGGCAGGGGGAGTCAAAGCCCTTTGTTTGCTTTCTCTGTCATAAAATGTGAGAAGTAATATTCATGTCTAACAAGTGTTGTTTAACAACAGAAATGCCATATTTGGAGTGAAACACTGTTGTTTGTTTATTGAAGCTCAGTTCGGCATTGGAAGTATTTATACATTATTCTGCTTTGTTCTTTTAGTTCACACAATTTAAAGATACATTTTTTTAAAAGAAAAAATGTTCAAAAGCGTGTGAAAAATGAATAAATATGTAAGTACAATGACATTGGAATTTGCAGATATAAGACAACTTGTTTATTTACAAATATATACATATATACATATATATATATATATATATATATATATATATATATATATATATATATATATATATATTCCACACACACACTGACTAAAATAAAATCACACTCATATTTTACTGGCCCTGATTTATCTTTGATTAAGGCATTCAGTTGCTAACATGCTAACATACAAACGTGTATCTTGAGTTGCATTTTTTTCTCAGCGAGAGCTTGTATTGTATAGACAACAGTAGTTTTGAACAATTTAAACTTGGTCCAGGTTTTTGTCGTACTGTTAGAGGATCCATGTGTAAAAATATGTCTCGTGCTTCCCAAACCACTTTCTCACAATTAGATTGTCATCAGTGAAAATGTTCAAACTATCAAAGGAATGTAATATCTATTGATGAAAAAACTTGATTATTTCATTCATTCAGGTATTCATCTAGTTTAGGAGTTACGAACGAAATTATGACCCTGTCCTCACAGGTTTTGGACATCTCTTCTCCCTTCTGATTCTTGCATAAGAGTAAAGTTGCACTCGTCAGACAACATGAGCTTCTTTATTTGCTTTAAAGTCCAGTTTTTATGCTCTCTTGCAAATAGAAGTAGCTCTATTTATTTTTTCAATAAGCCTCTCTGATAAGTGGTTTACTGAAGGCTACACACCTACTTAGTCACAGTACCTGTCATTTACCTTCTCTTTGTTGTTTAAGGAATGACAAGTTAAGGTTAAACTTCTGTTGCCAGCTGAAATATTTAAATTAATATTTTTCCAATACAAGGCTCTTACAATGTTGCTGCTTTGAGAGAATCTGCAATAGAAGAGAGCGCTACAGAAAACAGCTGTTTCTCTTTTATTATTACAAAATTAAACTGAATATTTTTCAAAATATGCCAGTTTTGTATTTAAAAAATAAATCCCTTCAGTCTTATGGGGTGTTCAGTCCATGATGTGCACATTACCCTCCTCCTCTTTCCTCCTTTTGTCCAGGAGCAGCGTGAGCATACAGGACCCCTTCTCGGAGGTGAGCGACCCGGCCTTTCAGAAGCGGGCTACCCCCCTGCCCCCCTCAGCTCCCTACCAGCAGGGCCTTAGCATGCCTGACATGATGATGAGGATGCAGTACGACACCAAGGACCCATTTGCCGGGATGAGGAAGAGTGAGTGAGGCGCATGCTGTCGCATTCTCTCATAAAAACATTTGAGGCGAAAACATTTTTGTGTTTTCAGGATATTTTTGTTTGTTTTTGGGCACAGAAATAAGAAAGTCTGTTTGAATCATCTGTTGCATTGTAGTCAAACTTACACAAAACGATGTTTAAATCTTTACACTTCATCCTTAAACTTTGTGAAACTTGGATGGCTCCTTCTCAAAAACAACTCATGTCCCTAAGCCATTGTTCTGTCATCTGTCTCATTGGTCTAACTCATCGTCGGGTCACCAAGTCGCCTCAGTTCAAAACAGACTTCCAGAAGTATGAAAGGCTATGAGAACTGTTTGTTACACCACGCATTCCTTTATGGAAAACACACCAGCTCATCTCATCTTCTCGTAGCTTAGCCTTTGTCTCATCCTTACTTCACTCATGCTTTTCATCCTCCTTGTTTTCAGTCTTTCATCATTTCCACCCCCGCTGAGACGCACGCACCTGTTTGGACCCAGTCGTGTGGTTTAGTTTTCAGAACAAACAGTGGTTTTAGAAAGAACGGCGGTTCCTCTGAAGGCTTAAAGGAATGGAGTCTGAATGAATAATATGGTGGATGGTTGCTGCATAACAACACTTGCAGCCTCAGAACAATAGGTCGAATCGCAGTGTGCTGAATATTCGCAGAGGAATGCTGCCACCTGCTGGTCGTCAGAGATGCAGTTCATGCAATGAAATCAGCTTTTTTTTCATTTCTTCCTTACTGTTTTACCAGGTAATTCTTTCAGCTTCTTTACTTTGTTTTTCCACAGTGGCAGGTGCTGATCCCTATATCCCAAGTCAGATGCCCAGTGGTAGCATGCAGGACGTGTATGGTCGACCCCCGTCAGCCCTGAGCATGGGTCAAAGGTCACAGTACCCATACGGGCCAGGTTATGATCGGAGGTGAGACAACACCCAGAAAGGAGATTAACCTGGAGTAATCTATTACTCCTAAATACTGACCCATGCTTGTATTGAGTAAGTCATGTGAGTAAATATAGTTTAATCTTTAGACCGGATCATATGATGGGGATGGAGGGGACCGTGGGTCCACCTGGGAGTCAGAACAATATGGCACCTTCCAACAGTGAAGGCAGCATGTACTCTACCAGCAGATATCCTTCGCAGCAGAGGTCAGTGCTCTCATGTATGCATGTCTGTGTTTGCAGAAAATGATTAGTCTTGGTGAGGATCTGCTGACTGTTTATCAGATAATGATAATGATTTTTTTTCCCGCTGTTTTTGTGCTACTTCAGACATGATGGCTACAGTCAGCAATATCCCAGCATGCCGTATGGGATGCATCCATCAGGGATGTACCCACAGCAACAGGTGAGAACAACCTTTCTCTTTATAAGAGGTGCTGTTAACCTCGATTTAAAGATGGAAATAATTAAAGTGCTTTTGGAAATTTAATATTTGACTTGTAGGAACATGTTATAATAATTTGTAGCAAGATGTACTTTTTGGAAATGTCAAGTTTAGCCCAAAGATAATTTATTATTCATTTTTAATCTGTGAAAAACTGAGTATTATATATGATGCTTATATGTTTTGTTGTCACTTTAACAGTTCTGCATCAATAAAATCTAAAGTCTAGTCTGTAAATGTCCTGTTTATTATTAATTTAACTGCTGGGCAGGTGTTGTGTGGATTAAGTTATTTCCTGATCAGTATAATGGTAATGACAATGTTTTGCTTCAGCAGGGCTATAAACGGCCAATGGATGGGATGTATGGCCCCCCACCCAAAAGGCATGAGAATGATATGTATGGCATGCAGTACCCCAACCAGCAGCCAGACATGTATAACCACTATGGAGGTGGGTACTCTGGCCCTGAACACAGACCAATCCAGGGACAGTTTCCCTACTCCTACCACCGTGACCGCATGGCCCCTTCTGGTCAAAGCCATCACAATATGATGGGTGGGGGTCCCACTCCTAATCACACTGCTGATGGGCCCAACATGTGGCCTTCAAGAACAGATCTCGGCTACTCCTACCCCAACAGACAGGGACCACCGTCACAAATGCCGCCATATGGCTCCATTTGTAGAGACGACATGGACGGTCGGCCCGGGCAGGACCAGTGGCACCGCCAGTCTCCCTATATGTCATCAACAGGTGGAATGACCCCTTTGTCTTCACGCCAACCATCATCGTATTCCAACTCCCCATCAATGGCCAACCATCTGCCCCGAGCACCCAGCCCAGGGGCCTTCCAGCGCTCCATGGACTCTCGAATGTCACCCAGCAAAGCACCATTCATGTCACCAATGAAGATGCCTAAGCCTGGGTTAGCTATGATGGGCTCACATGGCACTGGACCTATTGGACAGTTTCCTCCTAACCTGAGGAGAGACCTCAATTACCCACCAGGGTCGGTGGAGGCCACCATGCCAGTTCTAAAGCCTCGGCGCAAGCTCACATCCAAGGACAGCGGTAAGACAGAACTGACTGTGTCATTAGTTATGTGTAAAAACAAATTAAGAAACGAGGCAATGCACTAAAAAACAGCTCATTTCTAGTGGTGTGTTTTGCTTTGAAGGTTATCTTTTAAAAAAATCGTTATTCAGAAATCAAACATTGAGTTCTGTTAAATATCCTAATATCTTTGTAGAACAAGCTAAATGTGAGCAAAACATTTTCAGCTATGTGAGATTAATTTTATTAAAGGATGATCTGTAAAGTCAGTGTTCCTTTGAGGGTTTTATCTGATCATCCTTTCTTTTCTCACTGAACATTCCACTGTTTTATCCCCAGGAATGCCTGAGGCCTGGCGTGTGATGATGTCTCTGAAGTCTGGCCTGTTGGCAGAGAGCACATGGGCTTTAGACACCATCAACATCCTGCTGTATGACGACAGCACTGTGGCCTCCTTCAACCTCTCCCAGGTAAATACTAATCTGAGAGCTTTATTCAATAGATTCCATTAAACCACACAAAACCTACCTCTAAAGACAGCTATGCCATTGGTATTTTTTACACTGCTATATTCAACATTTCAGAGTCCTTGACAACAAATGTTTTTTTCTTGATATGTTGATGCTGATGATATTTTTACCTTATTTCTCCAGTTGCCTGGATTCCTTGAGCTCATTGTGGAGTATTTTCGCCGCTGCCTGATTGAAATCTTTGGCATCCTGGAAGAATTTGAGGTTGGCACTATAGCTCAGAAAAGCCTTCCAAATCCTGATTCTGCTGAGAAAGAAGGGCCTACCGTTGAGCTGGAAACGCACTCTACTGCCCTACCTGGACCCGAGTCTGCTCCTGCAGCACAGATGCAGATGGAGCAAACAGGAGGCACTGAGGAGGAAGCTCCACCTGTCACTGCAGACTCAGGTGAGAAGCATGGCAAGATGGAGGATTCAGGGAAGAACATAAAGAAGGAGGAGAAAAATGAAGAAGAAAAAGCTGGAAATGAAGAAGAGAAAGAGACGGAAATAAGTAAAAAGGAAAATATAGATCAGCCTCGTGCAGAGTTGGAACCGAAACCAAAACAAGCCAGCAAATACGATAGACTCCCCATCAAGATTGTGCACAAGGAAGACCTCATCGAAGACATGACTGAGCACTTAGGTTACCTCACTGAGTTTACCAGCGGGCTGCTGCACTGGCAGGCAGGTGGAGGTGACTCCACTGCACACATTCAGACGCACTTTGAACCACGGAGCGAACCACCTGCCGGGGCAAATGAAAAGAAAATCAATGAGTACAAACAGGAAAAGACAACAGACAATGAAAATAAACAACCTCTGAAACATATCACTGCTACTATTGATGATGTTTTGTGTGCGAGGGTTGACGCCCTCTCTTATGCACACCCTGCACGCTCCCTGCCGTCTTACCCCTTCAGAGTGCATCCAGACGGAGAGAAGGATCATATCACCCTGCTGGAGGACGAGCCCCGCTGCCTGGATGAGGCTCCGCTGTGCACCAACTCAGCCTGGCAGGAGTCACTGTCCAAGCGATGCCTTTGTGTCTCCAACATCGTCCGCAGTCTGTCATTTATCCCCGGGAATGACTTGGATATGTCACGCCACCCTGCTCTGGTTCTTTTACTGAGCCGGCTGCTCCTGTTGCACCACATGCACCCAGAGCGGGACAGGTCGGCTCGGAGCTACCAGAGAGATGAAAAGCAAGAGAGGGGTCTGTCGAATAGTAAAGAAGAATGGTGGTGGGAGTGTCTGAGTCTGCTTAGGGAGAATGCCATGGTTACGCTGGCTAACATTGCAGGCCAGTTGGATCTCTCCACCTACCCAGACACTATCTGCCTCCCCATCTTGGATGGCCTTCTCCACTGGATGGTTTGCCCAGCAGCTGAGGCCCAGGACCCCTTCCCGTCAGCAGCACCGTACTCCCAACTCTCTCCCCAGAGGTTGGTGCTGGAGTGCCTTTGCAAGCTGAGCATCCATGATGGCAATGTAGACCTCCTGCTGGCCACACCGCCTTTCAGCAGGCAAGAGAAACTCTTCTCGGTCTTGGTACGGTACGTAGGTCAGAGGAAGGCGCAGGTGTACAGAGAGATGGCAGTGGCTGTTCTCTCCCACTTGGCCCAGGGAGACCCAACAGCAGCACGAGCCATCGCAATGCAGAAGGGCAGCGTTGCTAATTTGGTAGGCTTCTTAGAAGATGGCGTCACCATGGCACAGTACCAGCAGAACCCTCACAGCTTGCTGCATATGGGACACCCTCCTATGGACCCACCAAGTATAAATATGATGTGCAGAGCAGCTAAAGCCCTTCTGGCAATGGCTAAAGTGGAGGAGAACAAGAGAGAATTTGTACTGTATGAAAGCAGATTGTTAGACATCTCCATATCCTCGGTGCTCAACGCAGGAGTTGTTGCCATTATTTGCCAAGTTCTGTTTCACTTAGGGAAATTATGACAGGAGGAGAGGCAGGACTGACACAGCACACACTGAGATATCTCTGTGCTTTTTTTCTATTTTTATTTATCAAAATGGCAGAAAATGTTTTTTTTAAAAGGAATATCAACGTAAACAAAAATATCTATATATGTATAGCGTCCAGACCCTGTAAGAAAAAAAAGTGGGTTTTGGATTTGAGAGCTCATTTTATTATAACTATTTAATACCTGCTGGTGTTGGTTTGTTTTGTTTGATATTTTGTTCATTTTCGTTCTTGTTTGTTTACGTTTTCAGCCAAAGCTGCCACCGGATTTTGGTGCTGAATTACACGGTTTCTTTAGAGTCGATGAGATGTTTTTTCAGTTTTATAAATGCCGATATGGTCATCAACATTTTGTTAATGGAGAGTATTTATTTAAAAATGTGACACTGTACAGAACTTTGAACTTTTTTCCCCCAACAGTTGTGGGTAACAAACAACAAAAGAAAAAAAGAAAGAAACACTGACTTTTAAATTTAAATGTATATGTCTCCATCGTTGGAAGATAAATTGTGCAATAGGACCAGAGCAAGTTGTCCCTTTTGAAACGGGAGGTGAAGCTTCAGACACCTGCAGTGTATGCTTCAGGCCATGGGGAGGCAGCATTGCACCAGCCAATCAACAAAAGAGAAGAGCATCAAAAGAAGTGTCTAATTTATCAATCATAGCCTCAGTAACTCTCACAGATGAACTTCGTGTTCCCAGAACATTTGTGTTATGTCTGTATTTTTTCATCACTGTGTAAATAAACCTTTGTGCAATGGACGCACTCGATTCTTTCAGTCTCTATCAAGCATAGCAGGAGATGGGACTTTCTGATTATTATAACAAATGCTTTTATTGTTGGTAAAATTTGGTATTGTTATTATACATATTTTGTTAATGGGGTCAGATATTTGAACATGGCAGATGTACCTGATGTTTCAATGTAAAAATTCCTGTATGCATTGTATTATAGCTGAGAAAACAATCGCTTTGGTAATCAAATGTGGAAGTGCCAGGGTGAGAGGAGAAATAAGCTTACATGAGAAAACTGAACATATTTCTGTTTATTACTGTCCTTTATTCATGTCAATTGATGCATTTTTAAAATCTGCATAACATACAAAAAGAAACGTGAAAAGAACCTTCAAAACATCCTGAAAGCTCATTGTAAAATTTGCCTTTTTTCGTATGACTCTGTGTCTTTTATTCCGTATACACATTTATACTCTGTGCTGCACATGTCACAAATAAATGTATGATGAACATTGTTAAGCACTGGAGATGTTGCATTATGTCCAGACAATCTTAGGCCAATAAAACAAACATCAACTGCTTATTTTGACTGGTTTTTGTTGATTTTGTTAGTGGCAGTGATACCAGTGGAATGACTGGCTTCTCTGGTCACTAAATTCCCATGCCCCTGGAATTAAGGGCCATGTGGTGCTTGGATCAATATACACATATTACACATCGATATATCTAGTAGAATGTCATTTAAAAGCTCAACCAAACCAAGTTTAGAAAAGCGGAGGAGAGTTTAAACAACATGCACTAAAACAAGCCAACATAAGTTTGCATAGTCATCACATTTTTTTCCTTTTGTGGTTAAAAGCATATTTTTCATTTGATTTTATTTGGTAGTTTTATGAATTATACATCCTCTTCATAAAACATTAGCAAAATGGACAATGATGGTATATAAATGTAAATGAGATAGTGTTGATGTTGAACATGAGGTACATTACATGCGACATTCACTTACACTTTGGCGTCTGAGGTTTAGTCTGGTTAAGCTCAGTTTTATGCTAAATTATTGTCAGTCACATTTAAGGGGGGGCTCTGGCTCAGTCTCACTCAAAGGTCTATCATGCCCAATACAAATTATACTTTTTTTTGCATCATAAGAGCTTTTTTGGTGCTAAAAATTTGTTTCTTTGCACAGTTGACACAACAATAATTGCTTTTAATCACAATAAACTATCACTCAATCTTATTAGACACTTAACAAAAATATTTTTTTTAAAAAACAAATAGTGTTGTGTGGAAACTTTATCTTGTTTCATCACCAAATAATCAGACATAAATTCAAATGTGGCTTTTCTCTCTGTATGATGTTATCTTCGTGTTATGTGAGTTCTAAAACTCTTATAAGTCTCATCAAACATGGCAAACTAGCAACATCAAACAAATTATAATTCTGTCATTAACAGCCAGACAGTTTCCCTATCTAACTGAGAACATTTTATTATTGTTAAATATAAAAAATTAATGTTTGTGATTGTTATGTTTTAACTAAACTCAAATGACTGGTTCCAACTGAAAAGAAATGCTAGTTGAGAATAAAAACACACATCTGACATTTTCTTTCAAAAGTGTTTTTTTCTATAAGTCTGTCCTACATTCACCCATTTATTTTGATCTCTATCTGCTTTTCTCTTTTTTTGTAAAGAATCAGATGTAGATATCAGTTTATTGTGCTCCAGTGTCGGACAGCAAGAGCTACTTTCAATGCTTTTATTGAACAGAATTATTTTCGCCTGTTTTCCTAGACATGTCACTTCCTCTACTTGGAATATGACGTCTGTCTCTTCCCCCTCCCTTTGCCAGGGGAAATGCAGACATCCTTTTCAGCTCTATTTTAAGCTGCCTTTAATAAAGCATTCCTAAATTTGACAACACAAGCAATAAACTGTCTGATCGCAGGCTGAGCTTCAAACCCTGGCTGCTGACTGGCTGCTCGCCGACAAAGAATAACTTCTACTCATCTTCATCTCATTAAAATCTTACTGATACCTTTAAATAAATCACAGCATGTCGTAGAGGTGGTTAACAGTTTGACTGATTTCTAACTAAAGCCAGCTTTGTGGAGTAAAGAATGATGGATGTGCTTTTGAATCTCACTTGGCACCTAAGCTGTTACAAGTGTGCACCATCACGTTATCAACAATTTTTGTCATTTAGAGTTTACAGGGAAAGTGGGCTGCTCAACTTTTTAGATGATGGAGGATGAGTTTCATGTAGGCAGCCAACCGCAGGAGAAAAACCTCCCACACTCCTGTGCCTCTGAATAGCTGAGTCATCGAGCTCTGACAGGACGGCTGTGGTGGCAGCGGGAAGACGGGTCCGTCATTGGCTACTGCTGGCCTTGGGAACCCTGCTGAGCTGCCTCTCACAGCTAACGTAGGTAGATGAATGAGGATGGTGAAAATAAAAGAGACTGAGCTAACCTTTCCAGCATGGTAGGAGTAATGAGAACAGCATATTCGCTTAACTTTGCCACATTCAATATGTTTTTAGGTATAAAATGCATATTTATTTCTTGGAAAAGCTTTGATTACAATATGTTTTGTCATTTGGGTTTCTAAAGGAACAACACTGCCTGGATTAGGCATAAATAGGATGTGACTGTTATTGTTGGATTCAGACTCAAAGGATTTCTCATGTTTGAATATTTCCCTCCACAAATATGGCTTCCAACATATGTCGTCATACTGCTAGATGAACCCCTCTCAGGAACCAGCCGGAGAGATCATTAACAATTAAACACACACATCATCCAATGGACTAAGTGTTACATGCAGTACTTATTGCTTCACATGTCCAGTGTCAGGCTTTTCCTATGAACACATAAAACAACCTTCAGTGGAAACTGTAAGACAGCTATGTGAAGTCATGTTATTTTTGTATTTCTGTAATGCATGTCGTTTGATTCTCAACAATTAAGCCTTCTCACATAAAATAAAAATAAATAAAAAAATCAGCCAGACTTCTTTTCAGAAAAAGGTATAATTACATAGCAGTGGAAGGGAAATAGCTGAACTGCCTGGGTGACTCCACAGCAATGAGGAGGTAGGCATGTGTGTCTTTGCATGTGTAGGTGTTAAGAAGAGGACAGATGACAGAGGAAATGTAGGCCGATGATGCAATCATCAGCACTGGTGGAGCTGAGCAGGAAATTTAATCGTTGGTGAACTGTAGTTGGCAGGCGAGCGAGACATGAGCTGTGGTGTAGCATTGCTGCATATCTGCTTTCAGCAGAAACACAGTAAATTGAACAGACAGTACTACTTCCATTTATTGAACAATTCATTGTCAGTAAATGTTTGTTTTGTTTGCCTTCAGTCGTTCTATCACTCAGAATCATGTTGATTCATCTAATAACTGACCTTCCTGTTGAACTTCTGCATGAGAGGACATGACTGAGGATGTGAAACAGAATAGTTAGGCACTTTCATATATTTAAAGGGTTCCTGGTGAACACCTACATGCAGACTCACTTAACATCACATTATTTTATGTGAACATTTTGAAGCTGGTGGCATTTTAACGGGCTGTTAAAGGTGACACAGATCATAAATGTATCAATGCTTATATTAAGTTGAACATCGTATCTTCTGTTATGCACACATGCATAAAGGTGTTTATCTTAAAGGTGGAGTGTGTAAGATTTTCAATATTTTTTTTTAAAAATTACTAAAAAATAACTACAATCATAGTTAGATAGTTTTTTTTTAAAACATGTAGGTTCCAGTCTGTCCATATTTGATGTGTTATTAAATTACAAGTTTAATTAATGACAAAGACCCTTCTTAAATGTTTGCCTACCAGTAAAAAAAAAAAAAAAAAAAAAGTGCTTTTTGTCATTTGTCATTAATTAAACTTGTAATTTTAAAAATGCATCAAATATGAACAGACTGGAACCTACATGTTTTTTTGTTTTTTTTTTTAAAAACTATCTAATTATGATTGTAGTTATTTTTTAGTTAATTTTTTTTTTTTTTAATATTGAAAATCTTACATACTCCACCTTTAAGATGTTGGTGTAACTGTTTTACTGATGGGATGTTAACAGAAGTACATGTTATTGAATTATATGTCATTTTTACTTCAAGTAACAGGTTTGAATGTGGTTTTTGTGGGTACTTTTTTTTGGTCTGAATTGCTTTTGTCAATGTCAACATCTCTATTCAAGATGTTCAATACATAAAAGGTTTGTTGTGCAAACTCACATAGCTCCAACTTCATATGACATTTACTACGTAGACCCAAGTGTTACGTTTCTATCCATTTTGTGCCTACCCCTACCAGGAGCAAAAAAATATGCAGTCCTTTATCCCAGGGACTGAAACCATTACATTTAAAAGTCAGGTGTTAGTAATGAAATTTCTGACCTATGTAAAAGGGGGCCACTGAATGCTTGTTATTGATCACACAATTTGAATATCATTGAAAAATCTTTATCAAGTTCGTTTAACCCCAACACCCCACCTTTTGCCATACTAAGGTGAAATAGAGTTTCAGAGCTTAACTAACACTGAATTTTTGTAATTTACAAAATTGTACACATATTATGGAGGAAACTTCACTGGGGTCACCGCAAATCCCCGTTTGGATGCACTCCTGCTGCATCCCTTCCTTCAATGGACGCCTAAAAGTCCCTGGAGCCGACTTAGGGAACCCCTTTATGAGCTTTCTCTCCCTTTGCAACTCCATGACTTCAGCCCCAGCCTCGGTTGAAGGGGGAGGAGCAGGCAGAGGCTCCGCTCTGCTCCCATGTTGATGTTTGTTGTTATGCGAGGGTGGCAGCACTGTGTGTGGACGGGGGGAACCGAGGACTAACGAGTGGCCTACCTGGACGCTGTATTGTGAAGGAGCTGCTACTTTTTTTTTTTTTTTTTTTTTTTAATATGAATGCGAGGCTGAACAGGGAAGGGTTTTCTACCATGACTCACCGATGAAAGCCAAGAAAGACTTGGCCGTATGGCTGGAAGGTCCTACTTGGCTCGTGTTGTGTGCGAAGACACGTCTTTCTGATCATCGGTCAGTCAGGATGCTGAAGTTCGCTTGAGAACCCCCTCTTGACGTGTGCTCTTTTTTCTGGATTTCCCCTTTTTTTAAACCAAGTTCGTCCTCGGCGACGAGGCTATTTCAAACTCATTTGTTCATCTTTAAACTTCTAAACATGGTTTGCTTTGCTTTGGCTCGAAACAAACCTGGATAACGACAGGAGCTGCGACGTGACAACACCCCTACAAGACACCAGCGTTACTTTGCTTCGGTAAGGCAGCGCTTCAACTCGCCTCAGCGGGCAGAGCAGGCAAACGCACGCCGGGATGTGACGCCTTGCTGCCCGCAGTGATACATGGTTGACAGCGCAGCCGAGGACTACCCCGAAACCTCCTTCTTAGGTCCACTTGAGTGGGAAATTTTAGAGTAAAATGACCAAAACGAGGCTTTTAGTTATGTGAATGAAAGAAGCGGACAGAGGGCTAACCTTTAAGTGTACAAGTTGCCCAGCGTGCAAACATAACTCACATTTTATCTCGCCAACTCGCTAGCTTTGTTAGCCCATTAGCACTTTTACTTTATATAGTTATATCGTGCTAGCCAGGTTGCTAGCTAACAAATGCGCTTCCAACTATAGTGTATGACGTGCTAGTTGGCTAACATTAAACGTGCTAACCTCGTAGTTACTCACACTTTTAGTTCGCAATTGTTGCTATACAGTACGTAAAAACAACTTAGACTTATATATTGTGAGTGTTAGCTGAAGTATTATCATTAACAGGAAGTGGTGCTGCACTTGAAAAACTTTTTTTCCCCCTGACTGCTAAAACTGGACCCCGTTTCTTCCACAGAGGCTCACCTGCCCCTGGATTTATTCAGCATCTGGGAACTGTAATCAACAATTAATGCATCTAGGGGAGTCCATGAGAGATTGCGAGTACAGTCAAATAAGCACTCGCAGCTCCACACCAATGGAGACCCCTTACAAGAAAAGGACCCCAAAGAAGAGGAAGTGGGAGGCCTTCCCAGGTCGGAATAAATTTTACTGTGATGGGAGGATTATGATGGCCAAGCAGACGGGGGTTTTCTACCTCACCCTTGTCCTCATTCTTGTGACCTGTGGACTTTTCTTCACCTTTGAGTAAGTATGATTGAGAGATTGATTAACCTCTATGTAAATGTGCTGTTAACTTGTTCAAAATGACTCTGTGGATCAGAGATTTCCTCTCAAAAACTCAGATCATTTGAAGAAGAGTGTGGATACAGATCACTTATGACACACACATGACTCTGAAGTGGATGTATTTTTGATTGATCTCATCAGAGACCGAGGGATTAGCAACCATACTAAAAGAAATATCCCTCTTGTAAATGTTGTGTATTTCAATGGTTGTTAGCTGAAGCAATTATGTGGTTCATGTGTAAAGGTATGGGCTTCCTGTGCTTCAACCCCTGGCAAAATACATGAGCCTGTCTCTCTTTGAGAACATTCATACACCAGATTTTTATCAAAAGATCAAGTACAGGAAAAATGGACTCATTCAGTCATGAGGGAAAAGAAACTGGGAATCACCTGGTGGTTTGGATCTAAAAACACATATTAACAGACACACATGTCAAAATATGTTAATTAGTTGGCATGTGAAAGACAAAGCGTGCATACCTTTAAGTTGATTGACAAGAAATACTGCTCCAACAAGTGAGCTGTCTGTTAAAACATTTAAAAAGGTTATTATGCTCTTTAATCAGGAAATTAAACATGAAAATTAGTAAAAGATGTTTGTTGTTCCAACATGTGTGTCCAAAATGTCTGACAAGTAAACAAATTAAAACAAAGAGATTGAAAGTGAATGGACAGAAATTGGTCAGTTTTTGACTAAACTGAAAGAAAAAAGTAGAAGAAAAGGTTATTTCTATTCAGAGAATATTATGCCATAAACAGAAGAAAACAAGTAACTGTGAAAAAGAAAAAGTCCCAGGCTATTGGGATAAAAAGGGATATTTAGTGATGAATTATGAATCTGCTTTGGGCAAAAAGATTGTACTGGAAATTTTCAGCTTAATGCAGGTCAGTGAAACGCACACGCAAAAGGAAAATAAGCCAATTTACCAGTTATTAAAGATATCATGATTATGTTAAGCAAAGGACCAAGTTAAATGGCAGAAATTTTACATCTGTGCATTAAGATTTTAAACACTTTTCTCCTTTTGTCAACAGAAGCCAGAGATATCAGCAGACCAGACTTGCTGGTCATGCAGAATATTTATGTGCAGTAGGTTAGTTTTAACTGAACTCACAATACTGAAGCTAGGCACACTTCATGATTTTATTGTCTTTTGCAGATAAACATCTCAATAAGAAGTTCAGGCAAACATTTCCTTTTTTTGTACTGGTTCAAACCATGTCTGTCTTAGTATCAGTATCTTAAAGCAACTGATCGAATAAGCTGAAATACACAAAGTGTATTCTACTCCTCATTCTGCCTTCATCTCCCACTTTATCCAAGATGGCCATAAATTGTCCATTGTAATTGAACTGCTTGATGCAGCATGTGGACACTGATCTGAGTGCTTACATCAGTACCAAAAAATATTGTACATGCTGTCTTTGGTCATTAGTCCATCGCTGTGTCATCTATTGTTCCAGAAACCCCCATCTATAACAGATAAGACTCCTGCTCTGTCAGGAGATTTGATGTTCCATTTGACAGTCTTTATCAGAGTAAAGTGCCTTACAGCTAGACAATGCTTAGGAGGCAAATTATATGCAGTGGTTGGTGTGTGCTGCACAGTATCTGAACTGTTAAGATAGTTCCTGCTTGCTGATGTACCCTCACATGCCACTTATTCAGGTACCATGTCAACCAAGAGGGTTAAACTCCAGGGGCCAAACTTTTAGGGACTAAGGACTAGAACTGCACAATTAATCAGATTTTGATCATGATCACGATTTTTGTGGCCATAATTAAACAAGCCTGATCGTCAACAATATTTACATTCAAAACGCGAGCTGTGCTGCAATCGTCTCTGATCACTCAGGTTCTCAACCAGTAGTCTGCCAACCACCAGGGGCGCTAATGCGTGGTTAAGGCTTCATTAAGCTGCCTAAATACCAAGTCCACACACCTTTTACCAACAGCCAGTTAAGTATCGTCTGATTGGGAGGACATTTGCGATGGGCGTGATTAACACAGAAAAGCATGAAGCGGTAAGATGCCGCTTCCACATTTTTTCTGTTGCAGGTAAAACAGATTGTTTTAATTAAACAGCTGATTGAGCTGGTAAAAAATACAAACATTTTTACATGTGGCATTAAAATACACGAACACAGCTTGTTGAGCGTTTTAGTTGGTGGCAATATTGTACTGATCTGCACTATATTTCAGTGTTTCACTGATATCTTGCCAGTCCTGGTGTATGGGGGTCTGTGTCACAGACCCCAGCTTTGCCACTAACTTAAAAAAGAAAAAAAAAAAGTCAAAACATAATAATAGGGTAAGAAAAAGGTAACTGCATGTCTGCACTACATTGTTTATTTTTTATGCATTGGTGCATTTAGGACACACAAAAGACTTGTTGCTGGTATGTTTTATGCTGGTGTTTTTTAGTTGGACAGTTAGTTACCCATTTAAGTGGTATATACCTCCGTCCAGAATTTTATTAGCTACTTCCTGGCTAGCCCTTATCAAGCTCATTTACAGCTTGTTCAATATATACACAGCAGAAGAAGAGCTTGAACTTTCTTGGAGTGCTTGTTTGTTGTAGCTGACTGAAATAATTTTTTTTTTTTTTTTTTAAATTTTCTTGTGGGCTAAAAGAATGCTTCAACTAAATTGTTGGATGGTCTTTTAGTTATCTTTATTTTGATTTTTTTTTTTTTAGGTTTAGATTGTACAATCTTTGGTCAGTATATTGTGTTTGTAATATCAATGTTTTGCATCAATCAAAACACAATGTGTTGCATGTGTTCACAGCATTACGTACAGAGCAAAGTTGTGAAACTACTGTCAAATTTTCAACTGGTTACATTCATGCCACAGCTGTTCCATGACATTTAATGGTATCATTATCCTCTCAATGTTGATGTTCAAGCCAGTTTTATTGATATAAATGCCTAAAAACTGCTTTAGGTGAGTACACTTTATCATTTTTCCTGTAAGTCTTATCCCATTACACTGCTATTTCTCTGTTTCGCATGCCTGTTGTGTGAAGTTCTTCAGAAACAACTCTACACATCCATTTTTAGTGACCTCTGGACCATTTTGTCTGTCAGTGCATTGTCACTTTAGTATAGATACAGACATAACACATGACCAAAGGGCTGCCTGTTTTAGCGAGGACGCTGCAGCCTCAAATATCCAACTCCCTTTAATATAAAGCAGTTGATAAAAATGGGGGGACTGACTTAGTGAAGCCTCTATTTGAGGCTGGATCTTCCTCAGCACCCACAAGTAGGATGCCAGATGCTTCCTGATGATACCTCAGCCCCCCCCCAGTAACTTCATTTCCTACACTGCGACCAGTCAATAGAGCTTGGCTCTGTGCACTGTCTTCTGTTTGTTGTGACTACAAGGGGACATTTTTTTCAGGAACACCATGCAACCACAAAGCCACTTTTCAACAAAGCATTGTCCGCCCTATCAAATGTCCATGCCTCCAGGGTGGTTAAGTCCTCCTGACTTTCCTCTCTGTCTCCCCCACCCTCCTCCCATCAGCTGAAAGGAGACATTTATTGGACAGGATGGTAGTCAGCAGACCTGCACATTGGCTTCTGTTGTCATTAACTGTAATGTGTTTCGATTAGTTGTGTTTTACTGACCTTATAGACTGGTTGTCAGCATAGTGCATTGCATCCTTGTTCAGTTTGAAGAAGCTTCTAATGTCTCTTACATAATACTCTAAATCAGACTGTGGCATTTTGAATCTGTTAAAACTTGTTCTGTAGTGGTGTCCAGGAAGGAAGAGCAGATGGTGAGTGTTTACACATGGAGATGTACAGTAAATTTAGCACAGATCTTGTAATATCTTCATGTTTCTTTTTGCTTGTTTTATTCATGTAGGTCTAAGATTTGCTCTGCCATGCACAATAAACCCTCTTAGTGACCAGCAGATTTTAGTCTGTTTATTATTCTGTTGGAGGCTCCCCCCAGACACCCATGTCAGTTGCTGTTGCACATGTTGTTTTCTCTCCCTTATGTCTCATAAAAGTTCACAGAGACAGATGTTTAAAGGAATGTTCCGAAGTGCAGTTTTGGGTTGAGAGAAAACAAAACACTTTTCTGTCAGAAAATTTCTGGTGTATAAAGCCTGAAACAGTCTCATTGTTCATGCTTTTTTTTAATATCATCATGATAGGCTTTGCCTAATCGTTATGTGATATAATAAGTACACCTTAATAAGCATAACAGCTTTTCAAAGGCAATGATGACTTCAGTGTGATTAAAAATTATTCCTTTTTTTCTTTATGCTTTCTTAGTAAATGTGACAGATACTATATAATTCAATTTTGTCCAAATCCCTCCAAAAATTATCCTTTGTTTTGTTGTGCAAGTTCCAAATGACATTTTGTGTGATTATGTGTGTTATTTCCTGGTAATTCTTTTGCTGAATTTCTTTAAATGTTGGTTTTTCAATCAAATTGAACTGCTGCATTTCTTGGGCTATATTCTGTGAGCCAAAGTGTGGCATTGGATACTGTTGTTTTTAACAAGTCACTTGTTTAAAAGCTTTGACATTAGCCAGTTTTTGTGAGGGACGTTAGATGTGGCTCTAATTCTAAGTTTGACTAATTGTGTAAAGTGGTGGAGGCAAAGTTATTTTTCAGATTACTTATAGTGGCACTTTAGCCATACCTTTTCCACTCCAAATCTGTCACATTGAAGCTTTCTGGTTAATGGGCTTTCCATTTTCATTTGGCTTAAAACGTTCCCACATCAGTGCTGGGGTTTTGATTTTGGTATATAAATTTCATTGTTGGATGGACTTGCACAACACAGAACAAGTTGAAATTTCATTGACTTTAAATTAATGGAGAATTGTTTTTAACTGTCCGTCTTTTGGCAACTGGGGCGCCTAACCTGTATTTTTCCACAGGCCACACAACACTTTTGCAAAATTGAAATTAAATTAAATAACTTAAATTAAACATTCTCCATCTGTGTTTTAACGAAATGTTTAGGGAGTCATGTTAGCTTTGGTCTGTAGCCGATTAGCTTCAACTAGCCACATTTAGTTTCTACTAAACGGCAAAATGAAGACACAGACATGTACAACAATGCTATGCAGTTCATCAGATACTCACTGCCCTTGTTTTGAATAAAGCTGCCTGAAATATGTCAAAAAGTACATCACATTTTGTTGCAATTGCTCAACAGGCAAAGAGCTAATATACCAGTTTACTAATACTGAGGCGAGTGGTTATGCATCCACACTGTTCTTTAAACAGACTCCAACGAGTGAATTTTATGCCACGGTCAGCTCGTATCTTTCCTCTGAAGCGATCTCTTTCCTGCTTTCTCTTTCTGGCCACCTCAGACACCATTTTCACCTTCTTACTTCTTTCAGCCATGAAAAAACTTTGTTTGAAGAGGAGGGAAAAAGTAGCACAAAGCAGAGCCCTCTGTGTTAATAGAGGTGGAACCATCGAGCAAAGAGCTCCAGATCACAAAGACGGATCCGCTTCTGCAAAGTTACAATGTCTGTTTTCTGAAAAAAGCTGCTCCCTGGAATCACCAACAATTATCAAGCACTGTATTTTGACCCCAGAAATCATACATTATTACTCACATCAGGCTTATGTTTGGATCACAGTCTATACAATATCCCTTTAACCTAGGGGTTACTGGGATTTTAACTTGAAAATATTTTAGTGCTAAACTGAATATTTGGATATCTGTCAGTTTGTGATATATAAAAGTCATTTGCATGTGACAGTACATGCAAATGAGGTGGTTAGGGCATCTGGTCAGGATGCCTCCTGGACGCCTCCCTGGTGGGGTGTTCTGGGGACGTCCCTGCAGGAAGAGACCCTGGGGAAGACCCAGGACACGCTGGAGGGATTGTATCTCTTGGCTGGCCTGGGAACGTCTTGGGACCCCCTCTGCAGAGTTGGCAAATGTGGTTGGGGAGAGGGAAGTCTGGGCTTCCCTGCTTAGGCTGCTGCCCCATGACCCGACCCCAGATAAAGCGGTAGAAAATGGACGGATGTAACAGTACAGTCCAAGCTCAGTCTGTGAACTGACATGACAGAAGATGTATGGCAAAACTGTATATAGATCACTATTGTCAGTTTGTATAGCTAATTATAGCTAGCTTGGTTTGATAGCAGAGGAGAGAGCTGTACAATTTTTACTGTTAACTCAGGCATGTTATTCCAAGCTCAGACTTCTGGCTGAAGAGACAAATGAGAAGAGAACCCTGCATTTATCAAGTCTAAGTGCAGCCATATTGTTGATGTTGAGGCCTTGAGGTAGTTTGACCATGAAGAGTCCTTCTTGTGGTAACTAGCTATTGCATCTGACCTAGTCAAAGGCTTGCTTTGGCAGACAGGGATAATGATGACAGGCCCAGTTGGACATGGACAGTGGTGAAATCTGAGCCAATAGGCTAAGGACGGTCCTCTCCAGCATACACCAGTTGTTGCCGAATAGGTGGGTGAGATTTTTCTGCATATCTGCAGGTCCAGCAAAGAATTTTTGCAGTTTAATGTCAGAAGTGAGTGCTGACTGTCAAAAAAAATCTGGAAAATTCATAATGGTAACTGTAGTTGCTGCAGTTGCTTAAAATTCACTTTTATTGGTTTATCAATACTGTAAGGTTATAGATTTAAGGTTATTGCTGCAGCCTTTACTCACATGTCTGAGAGCAAGCCCATAGTATTCATTTTCTAAATGTGCTGAACCCAAATGGTGTTGTAACATGATAAAGCTTATCGGGCCTGCTATGGTTCAAGACTGTAAACATTACCTGGTAATGAACAGGCCATTGCCAATTCATGATATTTTTCCATTTACAACTCTTCATTTTCTAAACTGGCTTAATCTAATTCAAGGTTGTGGGGGAAAGACAAATGAACTGGCTGCCAGCCTTTTATTATAGCAGAGAGCCCCACACTGCCAGCGTTTAGGAGTGTTTTGGCTCATCTTTCAGGACACACAGAATATTGAGTTCTGCGACTACAGATATGGAGGCCAATTTGGCCTTGTGCGTGCAATGGGGTGTCTTTGAGGTGTGCACTCGGAGCACATTCATAAGGCATTTGGTGGACGTTCTCAGTGTGTATTTTGAGGATGCACTTGACCAAATCAGCGTTCCATATATAGAACAAGCAAAAGCAAAAACTACATCTTTGTTGTATTTGGCAGTGCACAACTTAACGTAATTTACATGGTTTTTCACCCTGGGAGAAATTTGGAGGACCAGGACAGAGCACAGGGGAAGAAAATATCTTTTTCACAGGGACCCAAGTTGATGCTTCAAACCAGGAATCTTCTTGCTGTGAGGGAATACTGCTAACCATTTTATGCTATTTCTTAATCTTAATTCTTATCAGTGTTTAAAGTTGTAATATGAAAGCATATTGGTAGGTAATAAATGACTGGTTTCAGATAAAACCAGTGATCTATGATCAATATTGGTCAATCATGCACTTTCCAGTTTATAATCATTTTATGTGGTTCCAGTTGTAGCAAAAGTTTACCCTTCTCAATCACTTTGATTAAGCTGGAAAGCAGAGTAGGGCGTTCCAGCTAAACAAAACAGTTTAACTTGCAATCTGATTGTCTGGGCAAAAAGTCCATTTCTGACCTAGTCCAGCTCCATCAGAAATGTTAATAATTTATTGAAAATAAATTTTCTATATATTAACTGAGAACACACACAGCTGGCCTACTAATATTTGCACATACCTTAACTTTCTGTCCCACCCATGTTTGTCTTGTCAGTGGCTGAATTTTTTTTTTTTTTTTTTTTAAACTATTTTTCATAGGACAGGAACTGTGCTTTTTGACATTTTGATGGCTTGTTAGATGTTTTAATGCAGCTTATGCAGTATGTGTGTGTATGTATGTATGTATATACTGCATATTTTTATCGAAGGTATGCAGCCTTTTCTGTACGTGGAAAAGTTATCTTTGAAATATGCAATGCAACTGCATCTGTGAGCTCTTTTTGCCAGAATCCTTTCTCATCAGACAGGATTCGCCGTGGAAATAATTCCTCTGATGTTATTTGTCTATTAACAGGAGTTGATGGCTGAAGCTGCCTTGTGCTTCTTGTAAATAGTGGCATTTTTCACTGCAGTTTTGTGTGCAGCTAAATTCCAGCACTAAGTGATGGCTCATTTAACTGTATATCTGTTGGTGACGGACATCCTCTGATTCTAGTTACATTCTTGAATCCCAGAACATCAGCGCTTTCTGACGAAACCAGCCCGCAGTTACACCACTTTGTCCATCAAAAAACAAGAGGACTTCAGTATACTAAATTAAATATACAAATTTGTGTTTTTAGCATGGAAGTTGATGCTTGATTCGTCACTATATTTAGATGACAGAGAGAATTGTAATGTGTCGGCTCAGTTGAATGCAGGTTTTTTCTCCCACTTGGTTGCCAGTTTACTAAGGTGTAGAAATAAGTTGTTCTTTTGTCTTTTATATAAACAACCTTTATATGAATTCTTCAATAAGTTATTACTTGTTCAGATTCTGTGAAAAAAAAAAACCTGAATTATAGCATTGTACCTTTTTAGAAATGAAGTCGTCATTGCTAGCTGCTGTGTTTACTTTTGCTTTGGGTGTGTACTCGTTTGCGTGTGTGTACCTCTGGGAGATGGGAATGGAGAGGGCTCAGTCCGCTGCAAAGTATGGAAGCCCAAGGACAGCGTTTGCTGTAAATATTAAAGATGGCCAAAAAAAAAAAAAATCCAGATTTTGGTAAAAGTAAATCGGCATTAACAAAAAAATTCAAATTAAATGATTAAATCTATTAATTCCCCTGCCCTGCTTGAAACCTCATAAAACAAAACTCATTTAATGAATACCCCACACTCTGTCACTGTATGACACAGTAGTTCTAAAGAGCCTTTAGCAAGTATAAAATGAAATGGTGGCTATTTTTGTCTTGTACATTGTTAGTTCTGAGAAACACTCCAGAAGATTTGTAGATGTTTGCTGCATGCCGAATCAAAACAATAAAACCAGCTTTTGGAGTGTGGTAAGGCAAATGTTGCGAAACAGTCTTTGTCCACATAATTCGAAGAGTCACACCCATGTTAGACATGGTTTAGTAAAGCAAGAAAGAATTCCTCTTGAGCCAACTGAGTACAGTGTAAATCTAGATTTACTCTTGCTGGCTTAAACTCAGTTAAATAGTGGAAAAGGAGGGTTTTTCAAAGATTGAGCAAAACAACCTATTGTTCTATATAATTATTTGACAAAAAATAACCCAAAATGCAGAAGTAGTAGGTAGAAAACTAAGTACACTAATTGACTCAGAGCTACGTAGAACAACCTTTTTCCTTTTACATGGCTGTATAGTACTTTGGCTGTACTCAGTATTTTTTTTTTTTTTTTACACTACTCACAAAAAGTTAGGGATATTTTGCTTTCAGGTGAAATTTATGGAAAATGCAATATGTTCATGCTACAGTGATATAATATCATAAAAGTAAGACATTTAAGTAGAAGGATGCACTACTGATTTCCTCATCTCAAAAAATTCATTCAACACAAAAGGTAACAACAATGGTAGTTACACCACAACAAAAAATTTGAACGTCTCAATATCTCGTCATGTGCCCTTGAGCATCAATTACAGCTTGACAACGACGTCTCATGCTGTTCACAAGGCAACTTATTGCCTGCTGAGGCATGGCATCCCACTCTTCTTGAAGGGCAGCCCTCAGGTCATTGAGGTTCTGGGGTGCAGGGTCTCGAGCCTCTACACGACGGCTCAGCTGATCCCACAGGTTTTCAATGGGATTCAGGTCTGGAGAGAGTGCAGGCCATTCCATTTGAGGTACACCAGTCTCCAACAGCCGTTCCCTGATGATGCGGCCTCGATGAGCAGGAGCATTGTCGTCCATGAAGATGAAATTAGGCCTGTGCTGTTCATGTAGGGGCACAATCACTGGATTAATGATGTTATTCAGGTAGTATGGGCTTGTCACTGTACCATTCACAAAGTGTAGGGCAGTTCTGTACCAAGTGGACACCCCTGCCCACACTGTAACACCGCCACCACCAAAAGCTGGCCTGGTGACAACAGTGGCTGATGCATAGCGCTCTCCCTGACGTCTCCAACATCGTTGCCGGCCATCATTTCTGCTCAGTGTGAATCGACTTTCATCAGAGAACAGCACTGAGGCCCACTGGTTCCTCGTCCAGCGTAAATGCTCCTTGGCCCATGCAAGACGATGATGCCTGTGCCTGGTGGTGTGGTCAGGTACCCGTGCAGGTCGTCTAGCACGCAGACCACGCTGATGTAAACGGTTTCGAATGGTCTGACGTGACACTTGGGTGCCTCTCACCTCTCTTAAACGTGCCTGGAGTTGAGTGGCATTCATCATCCGGTTTCTCAGGGCAGTGTTCACAATGTAGCGGTCATCAGCACGGGATGTGGCCAAAGGACGTCCACTTCTAGGCCTTTCTGTGACTCTTCCAGTCTCTCCATATCTCTGTTGCAACCTGCTGATGACACTCTGTGACACTCCAAGCTCAGTGGCCACTTCTGTCTGAGAACGTCCTGTTTGAAGCATCGCAATGGCAAGGGACTGTTGTTCCATTGTTAGGTGTCGTCTTGGTCTCATGATGTCAAAATGTGAACAGCATGATGAGGACAACTGTTTAAACACCAGCTCTAATTGAACCAGGACATTTATTGGTCAATTCAAGGATCACACACCTGCCGTGATTTTTGCCGTTAAGCTCCTTGTTAGAGAACAGCAACTTGTGCAAAATTTATTGAAACATGTAACAGCTGGACATGTGCATTTAAAAGCTTAGAGAAGATCACATTAAATTCACCTGTACAGGTTTGAATGCATTTTAGGCTTGTTGTGAAATTTCACCCAAAAGCTGAATATCCCTAACTTTTTGTGAATAGTGTATACTAAGAGCCCCCTTTTCAGATAGTTAATAAGAACAACGTACTCTGATCATTGAAGAGGGGACTAGATTTTATGATTTGGGCTATTAATTGAAACAAAATCAAAACAAAGATTCAGGTCCAGTCATTGACAAAATCTTGCTCATGTCAATTTAAGTGATTTCTTTTGAATATATTAAAGAATATTTATTGAATAAACATATAGTTAAAGTGTGTAATCAATATCTCTTATGAATGTATTTGCAAGAGAGACTTTCTGTTAGCTACAAGGACTAAAAATGAAGCTAGAAGATAAAATAATACTAAAGTAATTGCTAGCTATTCCAATTAAGGTAACATGTTAATTACAATACTGATCTGAGGTGATACAGCTCAGCCTTACTATATTTTTGTATGAAAGTTTCAAACTTCACTGCATCTGTCTGACACCTCAGCTTCTTGTAATGGAAGTTTTGTCCAACTTTTTTTTCTTCTTATGTTTTCTCTTGTGATTCCTTTTTCCGGTCGGCTCAAAGCCTTTAATCAACCATCCCCCCTTTTGTTTGTCACAGCTTTTTTTCTACATCCATTTCCAGTAATTGGGGTAAATGAGTGCATAGTACAAGTTGAAAGGTTATGCTTTCAGATTTGGAGGTTTTTCAAAAGAATGAGAAAACCATGTTGCACTATGCACTGTTGATAAATGCCTGAAATGTGGCACTTATTATTACATGAAGCGTAATAAGTGCCTAAAAGTGTAACTGTTTGAAAAACAATGGCAATTGTTTTATTGACAAATGACTTGAAAGGTGAAACTATTAAAGCCTTTTTCTATTTACCTAGATAAGTAACACAACTGTATATTGAAAGATCTAGTAAACCAAGTACTTAAAATACAGTTCTAATCCAGCATTAGGGCATTTTAAATGTACTAACATACTTGGTACCATATAAACCCTTTTATGTATGAATCAATAAAAAACAAAGCAGCATTTTTTTAAATACAATATTTTACCTCCACAGACATATTCAATTATACTTCTGTTGTTTATAAAATAATATTTAATCATAATTAATTATGTAAATCTTGTATAAAATATAGCGGCATTGTTCTCTTTTCCTATTTATCGCAAAGGCAAACTTGCAAAATTACATTATGTTCAATTATGTCATATATTTATTTATTCTCCAGTGAGTGGAAACATATTGGATGACTTACTAACATCCACTGAAGTGATTTATTTACAAAAATACTATCCTCATTCATGATTATACAAGAAAACAAATCTTGTAAATAGGTGTCCACTATATGGCCACTATGCATGAAAGGGTTAATATTGATAATACCACTAATAATCGAATCGGAGAAAAAAACTGCAGGTCCACATGATGTCTATGATTCTCTGTGTTTGATTATTACATTTTTCTGCATACACAATATTGATGTATCATGTAGTTGAAGAACAATGTAAGGGTGTATTTCAGGCGATGCTGAAAGGACAACTAGTAAATAGGACTGATTTACCCAAAGTCTTGTTTGGTTGCATCAAGCAAAGCTGAAAGTCCACCAAGCCTCACTCCCAGCTGACTTTTGAAAAACTGATTGGCATTGTAATTAGAAGACTTAATGGGAAATGTGATAACACTAATCTGGATTGGCTTATTGTTGCGATTAGTCCTCCGTTTTAAGAGGGAAATGAGTGTAACAGCCTCCAGAGACCACTCTGATGTGGAAGTATTACGTTACTTTATTGTGGACATGGTGAACATGGGCCACAAGAGAGTGACTGCTAGATACTCATTTCCAATTACATTTTAATCTCTGGGGTCATTAAAATAGGGTTTTTTTTTTTGTTTGTTTGTTGTTGTTATGGATGTTTTATTAACTGAGTGTAATAACACCGACTCCCAAATCGCTAAAGAAAATAAGCTTCTTTTATTGTTTCATTAAGCCGTGGATGCACCGCACCATCTTTCATGAAAAGAATAGAGATTATGCTGGACATCAAACATTAATGCTTGCTACATTAGTTTATCTTCAATCAGAAGTTGATTTAGAGTACAATTCATGGCTGCAATGAAGCATATTCTCTGGGTTGTATATAGAGTAACATGGTAAGGATCAGCAGACACAGAAAGTTGATAAATCAAATATCTTTGTTGTAATTCTTTGTACACATTGCTCCGATTTGACGTTATTGTTTAGTAATGACATTTCATGGAAAGTGAGGACCTTGTTGAATCTTTGCTTAATTAAATATGGCCTATAACCCTGCTATTAGGGCTGGGCGAGTAATCGATTTAATCGATTAATTCGAATTTGCTGTTTATGACAATTTATTTTTATGAAAATCGGGATTTTTTTTTTTTTTTTTTTTGGCCCGCCAGCACCTTTTGGGCTTCCATACCTTATAGTGACGTCAGCGTGCTCCCACTGGTTTCCCACAGAAACCCATAAAACACAACAACATGGCTGCTAGAAACGTACAAGAAGTGCCCCCTCTGCGTTTTCATTACATTTTGTTGCAGAATAACGATATTTGTACGTTTTGACAAACAACAATTGTGATTTGCGGGTGTTTCCGTTGAACAATGTTTAGCACATTAGCATCACGTTTCGTAATTGCGGTTAATGCAAAGTGGGCATGTAGCGTTATTTTATGCTTTTCTACTTGCTGCGGAGAATTTGCTTCGGATTTTCGAAGCTGTTCTCCCTCATTTTCTTTTCTAAAACTCTGAAATTCGGTGTTTATTCCATACCGCGCCATCTTTACCAGGAATTAACTGGTCACTACCCCCACGTCATGTCTGCGGACATGTAAACGCAAAAAAAGTGTTTCCATTACACTTTTGCATTATAGTTCTGTATTGAAATGTCTAAAAAACCACCTCTTGAGATCGTAAAAACTTTTATAGCAGCGATTTTTATGGCGATATTTAGTTTTTGCAAAGTTTCTAGGTGTGATGGAAACGCAGGGTTTTCAGTGTGGGAGGGAGCATTGTCACAAGCCACAGGTGTATGAAGCCAGATGCAGTTGACAGGCTCATCTCTCTTGCCAAAAATGTGTAAATTAAACAAAAAACAGCAAGAATGTAATAATACATGTATGTTAGAAATATAGCTTTAATAACATTCAGGGATTTTAAAAAAATGGTATTTTGTATCAAAGAGGTCAATTTTCTCGAAACACATGTTAAGTGTAAAGACACATTCATTTTTATGACTTCATTGCCGATGTGGGAAATTGTTTTGGTTATTTAATGTCAAAATACTCTACTCTAAAAGGAATCACTATTTTTCTTCCAAGAGGAGGCATTTTTATTTATTTATCAGTTGTTTTTTTTTAGAATAAAATTACACAAGTGAAGTGAGGCCTATTCTTAAATGCATGATCAAAACTTAAAAACTATCTCACAGTGGAAACGCACTAAGTACAAACATGTTATTACTTATAATGTTTACAGTGGCAGCGCCTGCCATCTCTTTTTACAATCTTGTTTAACAGCTTGTTTAGTTGCACTTTAAATGTAGGTAAACTTTTAGGCTGATCGCAATAAAAGCATTTTTTAACATTTGTAATTTTTTTTCTTTTTCTTTACAGTAAAGGGAAAAAAAATCAATTAAAATCGGAAATCGGATTTGGTTTAAAAAATCTGAGAAATTTAATTTTTGGCCATATCGCCCAGCCTTACCTCCCATTAATTGTAACTTAAATTAAGTATATGTGACATTCTTCGTTTTAGTTTCACATTGATGTTGTGTTTGGATAGTTTGATAGTTTTTTCCTCATAGTATTGCTATTAAGTCTACGCAAAGGTGTTTAAATAAATTTCATGGCGAGCTTTATTTTTTTCTAACATTTCCAGTACTTCCGTTTCCTGTTTGAGGAGTGCCATTCTTCCTGGGAAAATTATGCTCAATGTGCTACTTTTGACTGAAAAGTACACAAAATTAACTTACTGAAACCAGATCAAACAAGTCAGTGTGTGAAATTTGTTTTCTTGACAAAATGACTTACTTCAGATGGTGGGATTGCTCGGGAATGTGCGATGCTGAGGGATGCAACTCATTTTTTGGTTGAAATGAGTTCTAAGTTTTCAGATTGAAAGGTGTTTAAATATAAGCTTGATGGAAACTATTCTCTCACATTATTGTTGTTAAATTGTGATAATTTATCGGCCTTTATGTAACAGTGGAAGCTTTACACTCAGGCATAAACGTCCTTGCACTAATGAGACAATAATGGTGCTTTCTTATCATTATTATTATTGTTTGCTGGAGTATGTAAAGTTACCAATTAAATTGCATTGGATTCCCTGTGCAGTGGAGGTTGAATAATTTTGCTGGCAACTGTTCATGCCCATGTTGTCAACCTCACATGCCCCCTGTTTTTTTTTTTTTTAAATAAAAATCCAGTTAATCCCAGCTGGTAACTGTCCTCATTTCTAGACAATAACATCATTTGTGTCTGTTTTTACAATGAAAAATGGGCACTGCACCAATCTAAAAGAGTTTTAAATTGTGATTTCTTTATTTTCCCACTGGATTTTTAATTTTCATCTTTGAATTTCAGAGTTCTCTGAGTTTAATTATTGATTGTTAAATGTGTTCCCACTTTGTTTTTAGATTCAAAGAAATGACCTTCTTCTGCCTTTGACAACACAGAACTTAAACTTAAACTCTGTTTAATGTCTGGAAGATGAGGTACAAAATAATAAAGAATGACACCAGCAACCTTCGTTGTGATGGTTCATAATGGATTGAAATCTTTATGATTCTGACATTGTAAAAGTATTCTGAAGTGAACTTGACCCAGTGTTATTCAAAGATGCACAGATACACAGATACACATATTGTTTATTTATATAATATATATATATATATATATATATATATATATATATATATATATATATATATATATATATATATATATATATATATATATATTAAATAAATCACAGTTCTTGTCAAGTTTTGTGTGATGCAATTTTAAGTGGTTTTTTTTTTTGTCATCACTTATTTAAACTGTATTTTATTTCACAGATCTGTAGCTCTAGTTTTTGTTTCATCCAAAGAACAAAGTGCAGACAGGGAACTCTAAAATCTGATGTAAAATAAATATCAGCGATGTGAAAATTATTACATACAGAATTGAAGTCTGGACTGTAAGGTGAATGAAAGACGTCACAACCAGACGACTTATATATACAAAAGACCTTCAGACCATTAAAAAGTCATTTTAGGGATTCCCTGAACAAAAACAGATTTCTACCGTCTGGATATCACCAACCGATTTCTCTTTTTTTTACTTCTTTTTTTTTTGTCAAACGTAAAGTCTAATAGTTCCCATAATACATACATGTCTTAGCAAAATTCACAAGAGCCCTTAAAGGTAAAGATGGTTTGTTAAACTTAATTAAATTCCACAGCAGCGTTTTCATCTCCTTTTGTCAGTTTTGTCTGTGTCAATAACATGAACTCACTCATAATTCATTCAGTCTTCAATTTATCATCAGTTCATCTGGGAGTTTTAGTCCTTATCTCAGCTTTTCTCTGGTCAGCATCAGTTTTGGAACTATTTTTTATGTCTTTTAGAAGTCTTTTACTCATTTTCACGATCCAACTATTTTTATTGAAATGAACTGAATGCCATTGTGCCATCTCTATCATTTTGAAGGCCTGTTTCTTTCTTCTTGTTTATCCCTTTCCTTAGAGGCTCAGTGATGTGGCTGTTTCCAGGGTAACCACATTCCCTTTTGAAATTTAATATGGCTGACATTGGAAATTGTCCATCTCCATGGTAATATAACCTCTAAAGTCCCAGTAAATAATAAGATTAGGTATGAAGCAAGTTAAATTGAAATATAACTTTATGGGTTTTTTTCTTTTTTACACATCTGCTCTTTGAAGCACTTAAAGGGGGTCAGGGGTACCTGAAATTGCTTGTAGTCTTTACTGCTGATGTTCACTGACTGATTAGGATTGATTTTGGGGTCATTTTCATCTGGACTAACTATAAGTAGGCAAGTTGTCACTCACGTGCAACACATGCCAGCATGACCATTGATCCATGTCAATGGGAGACAGCCTTGTTGCCTCGGTCCTCCTTACCTGGCTTTGGTGTTTAATCTCTGTCAGATTTTACTGACATGACACTTTACATCACACATGACTGCCTTTTCATTATGTTTCCGATGTCTGGCACATTGGTACATGGCTTCTAGAAGACTGAGGCAATGTTTTCTGTGGTTCCGAGCAGTCTGGCAATTTATGTCACATTTGGCCAGATGACGGGTTTTGAAACACGGTACTTTCACTGGAAAGTACAAATGCATGTGTTATGGTTCTTTCTACAGAGAAAGAAAAATGCAAGGTGTTCATATTGCCTCTCTGTTTCTTAATAGTAATGTGAATCTTAGATTTAAGTTCATCCTCACATATGTAGCATCCTCAAAAGTAATATATGAGATTTTATTAAAGGTCTTTTCAAAAAGCTGTAAACTCCTTCAGGAGGCTTGGTTAGATGTATTTATAATGCAAAGTCACTGAGCTCTTTTGCTGCATAATTTAACCACTGATTTTTTTTGTGTATATGTTTCCTAATAGTTGTTCTCTGAGAACAGTTTTAATGGCCAGAAATCTTCTGGCATCTTGTTTGTTTCCACTCCAGCAGCAGAAAATCAAAGCAGCTATTTTAAATTTTTCTTCTTATCTAGCTTTCCTAAAACACATCTCGATTGTAACGGTTGCATTTTACGGTTCACAAGAAGACCATATTGACATTATAAACGTAATGTGATTGGCTATGTTTGTTAGGCCAATTATGATGTGATAAATGCGCAACATGATGCACACTGCTGTTTGGGTGAATACTGTTTGGTAATTTGAAAAGGACTTTAGTTATGACAGAACCTTTCAGTATTCAGGCAGAGGAGGATTCTAACAGTGAGCAAAGATTTTATGAAAAAATGCTAATCTTTGTGCAGAAACTCAGTAAATTAACTGAAGAGCTGATAAATAAATTAGTTGAAAAACTTTATTATAATAATTTAACTAGTGTTGCTTTTGCAACTGTAGCGATCTTGGCCTCCCAGGATTAAAAACATTCAACTGGATTAAACAATAGTTGTTATTTCTTTCTCTGACTCCGGATTCAGCATTCAAAGTAGGATCTGATAGCGCTCTGACATTTGTGATGTACCAAACCAGTACATCCAATTCTAATTAAATAATTAAATTCGAATTCTTATCCAAATTTAGAATTATTGAACACGTTCTTGTCAAAGATTTAAGTAAGATAATCATCCCGATTTATTTGCTTAATTCCAACCAGTTTCTTCCTGCTCCATCTCATTTAATTAATCTCAGCGTTCTTTATTAATGTTATAAATGAAATTCCATGTTGACAAATTCATCATACCATCTCACCAATAACATCTCTCCATCATTGTTCATTTTCACTGCTGTATGTTTACCATCATTGTAAATAAATATGTATAATCAATTCATCCATTATTGTCATAATTTCTGAATGCACGATTTGTGGTTCATTCGTTCTTAGGATTTACTCCTTTGAAGTGAGACTGTTTATTGAATTGAGTTTATTTCAGGTGTCTCATCCGCCTGAATTTTAAGTTAATTAAAGGTGATGAGTGGTGCTCCGAGGTAATTAATAAATTCATAATTTGTAGAGGCTATTCCGCTACACAACAGTGGTATACCAAATAGTATTGCATTATTTACTGTTCAGATTTTGTGTCAAAGAAGGGTCTATGAAGTCATGCAGCTAAACATTTTTGAAGTCATTGTTCCTTTCTCTAGATTTAGGAGATAAGTAGCAGAAAGATGTGCTGCAGTGCTGCCCTGTTCAGAGATGGGGATTAGGCTTTTGTGTCCACCTGCCCTGTCAAAAAGCTGATGACTGATAGAAAGCGCAGAGGGGTGTAAAATGGGAGTTCGTGTAGCGAATGTCTAACATAACTTATAATTAAGACAAGAGTCACTGTGCTGATCCTCTGACCTTGGCTTTTACCTGGATATTGGAGTGTAATAAAAAGTGTCATTTAGCTTGAAGCTCCCTAGTGAATTCTAAGTCAGTCCAGTCCTTTTTTGTTCCCCCAGTATCTTGTATGTCTGTTTTTTAACCTCTTCTTATACATCATAGAAGATCCATTTGACATACGGAACTGGCTTCTTTTAATTGACGGAAAAGTTTAATGTTGAAGTCTCTTTCTGTGTTGGCTGACCTTTACCTAAGATTGAGAGATGGTCATTTCCAATAAATAGTAAGGATAACTTTTTTCAAAGTTGTGTTTAAAGTTCTTGGTTAAGAATTGCATTAGCTTCAGCTACTATCCCTGACAGACCCCAACATGGTAAGTCTAAAAATAGTTTGGCTTGTTTCATCAGATTAACTGTTGTTGGCACAGAGCTGCGGATGTAACTGACCTCCTAAAGTGTTACCATCTGAAGGCCGGTGAGATGCTGCGATAGTGATGTGGTTCATCAGCGACCCATAAAACGTGTTTTAAGGAAAAAAGTAAAATAGGATTTACGGAGGAGATAGACAATTATGGAAGTTTTCCAAGCTTTCAGTGTCAAAGCATTTGACATAGAAATGCAGTTTATTCAGCCCTAAAGAAAAAATTGCAATGGATAAATTCTATGAACCAGAATCAGCGCATATAGCTTTTCTCTTTGATTAAACATTGGCTCTGTGTTAATGTTATAATGCATTCCTTCACAGCATCTATCCAAGCATATGGTTTCCACATGTTCATTTAGTTGTCCTTATGTGGCATCGCTTTTTTTGCTGACCACAAATCCAATCCAAAAGCTACAAACTCACAAATAAAATGGGATTCAACAGCTCGCTTTCCATCCCATCAGAGCTAAATGTGATTTCTGTAATAACTGTATTTTACTTTAGTTTGAGTTTATTTTACATAACATAATAATGAAAAGAGAGTAAAAAGAGAAGAAAAGAAGAACAAAAATATAAGTTTACACTTGATAACAAATCCACAAAACAAAAAATTAAAATTTTCAGACATTACCCTTAAATATTCTGGTCTGAAAAAAGGCGTAGATAGAAAAAAAGAAATTTTTGAGGTCTGCCATCTTTTAATCAATGGTGTCCTTTGTAAATGTATATTCAGTAAACACGAGTTTATGTAAATATAGAACTAAATAGATCGTACCTGCACCCATACAGTAACAGTTCATGGTAAAACATTCATGTTCCTCCAATAACAGAACAACAGAAACAGAAGACAGTACAGATGGAACATTATGTTTCTGTCCTCTATTTGTTCAGTGTATTATTACGAAATACCTTTTTAAATTTGATCATTGTTATACATTATTTTATTTCATTGCTCAAGTTATTTTATAAATCAACTCCATGGATTATAAGGCTGTGCAGCTTTGTGTTTATTTTTACTGGTTGTTCTTTAAACATACGTAATCCTTGTTGACAAAAACTGCAATCCTTCACCTGAAACAAGCGTTAGACACTGCACACTGCCTTCTTATAAGTTATTGTATATAAATCATGTTTTGTTCAGTTTAATAAAGAATTGGATGATTGGTTGACTGAAATCTGATTGCATACAATTGTACTTATTATTTTTCTTTTTATTAATAATAATATATTGGATATTTGCTAATTTTTTTGTTTGTCTTATGGGAGTACATAGGAGCAGTACAAGGAAAATAATGAAGGGTGATCGAGGAAGTTTTTTGAGGTAGCGGCTTAGGGCTGTGACGATATGCTTTTGTCCCGATTTGATTCTATCCAATTAAATTTTTTTGTTGTAGTTGCCGATTCTATTTCAATTGCGATTCTCACGATTCTTCGATATTACTGATTTTTGTAGACTTAAAAACACACAAAAAAAAAATGTACAAAACTTTTTTTGCTTGTGATTTTTCTTGATTTCAATTAGGGGAAAAAACTACACAGTAGCCAGACCATCATTCTGCTGCGATAATAGCAAGAAGACAAGTAAAAAGATTAATAAAAACAATAAAAAAATGACCAAAAAATTATAATGGATTATTTATATTTATTTTTAAAAAAAAAAAAAAAAAAGATTTTTTTTAATTAAAAAATTGATTTTAAAATTGTGAAGCAAAAAATCCTGTAGATCAATTTTTTCAATTCGATCTCCCACCCCTATTGCCGCTGTTGTCTCCTGGTGGTGGATACTGCTGTTTTAATCTGCCACCACTGGTGGTTGAGACTCCCAGTAGACGCTGCAGCCACCTGTGTGGCCTGGTGAAGGTCGCACTTGCTGGGATCTGCTGCCTTTCCAATTTGATATTTAATGCTAAGTGGTCCGAGAACAGACAGAAGACTGACCATTATGTGCCATTTTTGCCACTTGTTTCCCATTATACCAAACATTTATTGACTAATTGTTCTTTTTTTCTTCTTTCCTCATTACCTCTTTTTTTTTTTTCTACCAGTTGTCCATACCTGGCAGAGCAGCTGACCCCGGTCATCCCTGTCATAGGAGGTGTGCTGTTTTTGTTTGTATTGGGAACCCTTCTGAGAACTAGCTTCAGTGACCCTGGAGTTCTGCCCAGGGCCACTGCGGATGAGGCAGCAGACCTGGAGAGACAAATAGGTAAGAAAAATTTTTTTTTTATTATTTATGACTGTTCTTATCATATCCCTTTGACTGTACAATCTATTTGTGCCAGCATATTTCTTTTTATCTCATACTATTTTAGTAATACAAAAGTGAGAGACAATGCTTTACTTTGTGTGACAGCGTGCTACTTTTTTCCTCATCCTGTTAAATTCCCTCTCATCCACCTCTTCCTTTTCAAGGAAGTAGTTGCTACTTTGTGCCTGAGTTTATGTATGAAGTCACAAGAAAAGGGGATATAACATCCATCCACCTTTAAAGATACTGTCATGTGTGTCGGCTGAAATGCATGCTGGGTTGAAGTGTTCCTGTTGCTTTGACCAAATAGCTTTTGATTCAGTGATTTTTCTACAGCCTCTCCAAGATTCACCCATTTGATGTATGACTTGGTCATCAATACATGAGCATTAAATCTAATTTATTATGTGAAAGGTTAAACTGTTGGTGCATTAGGAGCCACTTCATATGGACTAACTGAATCAGCAGTGGTCCAGCTCAGACAAAAGCTTGCCATGAGCGAGAAACAGAAAAAAATGTGGGGTGCAGATCTGTTCTTGAAGCTTGAAGCCACTTTACTTATAACATTTTTCTACGTGGTACTATTTCACAGGCACGTTAGAAAGCCTCATGCTGCGGTTGATGTGGTTTGCTAGCAATTTTATGTCCCACTGCTGCAACAAAAATATAACATTTGGAAAAAAAAATGCTGAAGACAAGCAGATAACTTTGGTATCACATCTGAAAGGGCTGTTGTAGTTTCCCTATAATTATTTGAATGTAGTATTCTTCTGGAAGTATTTTGACAGATGTTTGCTGGGTGATGTTTAATAGAGTAATTGTGTGATTGTGTAGCTACAGAAACATTCCTTCACAGTACAGGAACCAGAATGTCACCAGAGGCAATTCATCTGCTCCATGCTTCTCCACTGTTGGATTTATCATGGTTTGCTGACATAGTCTGAATCTGTTGATGACAACAGTAGGATCCAAATGAATTCCTGTAGACATCTATCTGTAAAACATTATAGTACACACATACCACAGACCCTTATTAGTCCATCATTCAACACTATCTCCATGTCAGTGATAATAAATCTAACATTTCCTCTTCTCCGACCAACCTTTTTTCCCATCCTTTTTTCTCCTCTGCATCCTCTACCCTGTATCTAACAGGATTTTCTTCCATTTGCTTAAAAGTTTTGCCTTTGAAACCTTATTTTTAAAGTGTGCTTTAAGTTTTTTTTTTTCTCGTCTTTCCTTTTATTTTTTTTGTTTGGAATGTGAAGCTCCGGATTCCCTACCGTAGTCCTTTTCCATGCTTCAGGCCATTAGTGCCTCATTAAACAACTCTGGACTGGTATAATTAATCTCATTAGGAGACTTAAAAGCCTTTAGAGGGAAGGTAGAGAGAGCGTTGAGCAGTGGACTAAGTGCATGGTGGAAAAACCCCATGTTATATTGGCATGCTTTTTTTCAGAGGATAAACAAATTTAGGGATCAAAATATATTGTTGACCCAAATACCCACCCCAGCTCCCAAACTGGCTTTGGTTCTTTGAATTTCAAGCATCAAAGTTGGCTGTTTCTAAACTGTAATCTCCTGTTCACAGATGATTATTTTCATCTTTTGGTTGGTTGATCTGTATCTGAATCTGTATAAGTTCAGGTTTCAAAATGATACACTGATTTATAGATCTATTGTGAAGTAAAATCCTCTGCTTTTAACATGGTACTTATTTTGGTCCTTTCGAATGTCATTTCCATTCGTTTTTGGAGATTTTCCTCTCCAAGGTTAGTCACTAGTAAGAAGATTGGGACTTAACTTTACAGCTGAGTCTGCAAGAGGTAGACATAAAGGACCAGAAGTAATGCATTTTTAGGCATAATGTTAATATATTAAAGATATCTGAGTATTTTTCTCTCCTTCCCAGCTGTGTGTATATAACACCATCAAACTACATTACTTGTGTCATGTAGCTTGATGTGTTGTGTCTGATATTGGACATAGCAATGCCAATGTTCTGGATCATTTCAAATTCAGGTTTATAGATATGTTGTTGTTTTTTTACACCTAACTGCTTTTCAAATCTTGAATAGTAGACTAGATCTACGACTATATGCACACTATTCTAATGCCCTACTGAGACATGTAGACATACATAGCTTTAAAAATGCACATGTACTTCAAGAGACATGTAAAATATGCCATCTCTATTGTTAAACTGTAAACGTAATCCTACTTACAGACCTACGTAATTGCCTCTCATGACACAATCCAGACAATATTTGTAGTCAGGGTACATTTGACTTAATCCGTCCGTCAATGTCTGCTTGACAGGATAAGAGGAGGAAACATTCAGGGAAACAAATTTATGATGCTTGCAAATGGTTGTGGAAAAAAAAAACATTCCACACCATTTACTAAAAAATCTGCGCACAGATCAAAGTGTTTCCCTCATTGGGAAGTCAAACTAGGACAGCACTGCTGGACAAAAATGAGATATCTATGTCTCTTCTGGGAAGGTTGCATACCTCAAAAAGTTGATAACTGGACAGAAACTTTACGGAGAGCATTCATTTTGAGTCTCCATTATATGTCCTTATGGTTTTGGGGGTTATTTAAGATAGCTTATTTTAGGTGTACTAGAGAGTAATTGCCATGTTACAGTTACATGTTACTGTAGGACTGTTTGTTGTTTATTTCTTAAAACACCCATATGCATCCTCATGCCTGCCATTAAGCCAGCTTTGCTGCTTTAGCGTTGCTGCCATTATCTTCCATGTGAAAGAACCTGGTCTGTAATAGCAGCAGGAACATACGCTCACACAGACAGACACAAAAGAACAAATAAAGAGACACATAAATATTTAACAGCTGCAAATGTTCAATTTAAGACACTGGAAGGCAAAGCTCACTGATTTTTCCCACATTAAATAGAAAACTAGAAAGGCTTTGCATTCTGCTGCTTTTTCTTCTAAACGTCTTTCTGTCAGTACTGCAGGAATCCCTTACTTCTCATCAGTGTGTAGGCTGCACTTTTCAGTCAGGTGAAAATTGGTCGAATTTACCTAAATATGCCTCAGATATAGTGATGAGACTGCCAGAGAGCCACAGTGTGTTAGTAATAGTTGCTGTTTATGTGGAATTGAACACAAAATCAGGAGATGTATAACAGTAAAATCCTTATAGTTTTATTATTAGAAGTACTGCTTTGGTGATTTGCAAATGCATGAAAGGAAAATCCTGTAATTAAAATTCTAACAGCATTACTCATTTAGTTATTAATTATTTGGTTTTTTTTCTGTTTATATGAATGTTTCATGTTCAGACTTATGTTCTATATTAGAAGTGTTGAATAAAAATTACCAGGTCCAACTTTCTGAGATCGGTGCCACAACAGAAGCACCTTTCAGACATGATGCAGTAGTGTTGTCTTCATTAAGACACTGCCGTCTGCGCCTTGTTTCTCTGGGTGCTCAATCCAGATGCATGCAGTGCTGCTTATCAGTATGATGTGCAAGAAACTAATAACACATCTGCTAGCTGTTTACTTGATCATCCCAACCCAAGTCCCAACTCACCAAGCAGTCCTGTTTCTGTTTTCTGGCTCCCTCCGCTCCTCAACTTGTCTTGGCTGCATTTTTTATCACTGCTCTGTCAGTTGTGAAAGTCCTTTCAATTTCTGCTAATTTAATAATGTTTATATTTAGTTTATATGCATACACATGCTTGTTCTGTGGCCCCAAATTTCTCTCCACTTCTTCTCTGCTGAGGTATAAGATGAGTCATTCCTAGTTTTTATCCTCAGACTGAGGCTGCTCTATCCCATTTTTATTCATAATTTCTTTATTGAACTAATATGTCTTTATGTAACTGTGCAGACAGTCCTAATGACAAAGCAGCTGACAGGTTTTGTGAGTAACTGGAGTTGTAGTTATTGGAGTACCTGATATGTCAGCACTGCCACTATGTCTTTTCAGTTTGTTGGTTTCAGAGTAGTCAGTTGCAGATTTTTCAATTCACAGCATTTGCTTGATGGAATAGAGTAAATGAACGTGCATCTGTTCACAATCACAGTATTCATTGTCATACACAGAGGCACAACAAAATTTAGGTGCACAGTCAGCATATGGGCCATAAACAGTTTTTTTTTTGTTTTTGTTTTTTTAAAAAGCGCGAATAAATAACTTAAATATTTTTTTTTTAAAAAAGAAAAAAAAAAAAAAAAGGCTATAGCATTTCATGTAGGGACCTGCGTCCAACTGGACAGTCCACTAGCACCTTCCTATGATGTCCTCTACTGTTTGATTTCCTGCTTGTGTTGTTCTCACTCATATGTAAGTCGCTTTGGATAAAAGCGTCTGATAAATGACTGAAAATAGAAAATAAATTACTGTAGACTGTTGTACATCACTCAGACAACAACATCTAATCATCGATTTTACACAACATTCTTAAGCATCGTATACTCAGGGCTGCGTCAAATAACACAGTCCATACAAAAGATAAATCAGGTAGAAGCAAAACTTATGACTGCTCAGTTGGAACATGTGATGTGTCTGTTTATGAAATGCATTACATGAATGCACTGAACAGTCCAGCCTTTAGTGACCCGGCACCCTCATTAATAGTTAACGGTATTTCCTCTGCAAGGCTCAGTTTCAGCACAAATACTCATTGATCTGTTGACAAAACTGTGGAGGATCTAATATCTGTGCAGTCTGACACAGTAAGATGTTTCACATTCCTGCATCTCAGAGGGGAAAGCTGATAGCTTGAGCATGAGCAGATATCCCTGCCAAAGGCTTTCTGCTTCAGGTTTGAATGGGGGGCTTGAACAAAATTAAACAGCATGTTTGCAAATGTTAAATAAACATATGAGATATGATGCTATGTGAGATGTAACCATCTTCTCACCATCTTGTCCCATGACTTTTACACAGCCCAGAAACCATGAACAGCTATTAAAGAAAGAGTGATGTCAGGAAAGGTAGCGCAGCATGCTGCTTATCTCTGCTTGAAATCAAAATGAGAGCTGGTTTTTCATTATTTTGCTGCATCTGATGTCTATGCGTGTCTGCCTGCTCACCCAGTATGTCAGGACTAGACAGGCTGGCATCATTTCAGCTAGCACTTGCCAAATCCAAAAGACTCTCTGAAGCAGTAATCAGAGTGAAAGATGACAAGAACTGCTGGTGTTCCTCTTTTCACCTAATATGATCCAAGCTAGCTGGTGATTGTCTGGACAGCCTCGCTGTTTTTTCTGAAGCTGCAAGCCAGACTCCAGCGCTGTAGGAAATATTAGGTTTAGAGGTTGAAGTGATGCAAGCGTGACTGGTACATCAGCAGTGGATGATATAACATTTACAGTTTTCTGCTTCTGGGTTATTTAACATGAGACTTTAATCCAAATATAGCAACACTAAGTCAAGACTCACCGCATGTCTCCAAACAAAATTATTTTAATGGCCTTTTCTTTTTTTTTTTAAGAGGGGGGAAGTTACTTATAGATTAATCATATTTTTCCCCAAATTACAGCACAATATAGTGTACAAAAAGTGAAGTATTTTTGGGTGTTTTCCCAGTAAAATGAAATTTATTTTAGATGCCAAACTCAAGTACAGAGCTCATTACTAGAGAAACCGAGCCACTCTAAAAGGAGAGCAAATTTAATCAAATTAGATACAGCTTCCTTTCCTTGCTTGTTGAATTTTAACTAGCTGTAGGTCAGCATATAGTTTGAATTTGCTTTGACTGAATACTTGCCATTAAAACATGAGTCAAGAACAGGGCTTTTGATTAGATTTCTTTAACATCACAAGATGTTAGAGGTTCCAACGTCTTTTTCAGTTTTGGCACTTGTATCCCTTGAAAGTGCTCAGTTAAATACCAGTAAATATAATAAGCCTGTACCAATTTAATCATCATAGATAGTACTGCTGACAGAACTCTATTTATTGTGACCGCCAAGTCTAGATATGAAATTAGAGAAATAAATCAGTTGGACTATATCAGTGACTCTGTGATGTGATCTAGAGATTCCCTCACAGTGACCGTGCACATCAGAGACACAGTTTGAGTGATGGGATACTGGGTTTCTGTTTGTCTCAGTACTGAACTGTCTATTCTGTTGCATGACCGTACAATCAAAGTTCATGCTGTTATTTGCACCACTGCATTGACCTCTCGCCTCTCAGCTCAGTGCAGCCCGTCACGCTAGCTCCCATTCATGATTGACCTCATTGTTATTGGCTGACAAATAATTATTAGCTAGTAGAAAAAGGCTTTATTAAAACTTGGTATTTTAACTTTTCTACATCTCATTTTTAAATGACAAAGACAGCTTGGCAGAAAGGGTTTAGTTCACCATGAGACAGAGACTGAGAGAAACTCCTTGGAAGTCACATTAGATGATACGAAGTTTGGAGACTGCTGAAATGAAAAGACCACAATTATAAGCCTGGATGGAGGAACTTGACCTTAACCAGCAATGTTTTATTCAAATTTGTCAGGTGCTGCTTGTAATCTATCAGTGTGAATCACAACTTGAAGCCTTACATGCAGTATCTGTTGAAAAGCCTAAATCATTGGGTGGTATTTAACTTAGACACAGATATACTCATACATCCTACAACTTAAAACAATTATTACAATTATAGTTATTTTATATTGCCTGAGGACAAAAATACTTGCTTTTTAGTTTTCTCTTTCCTCCTTAGTTTTAGAAGTACAGCGACAGAAACATGAAGTATGACAAAGATAAGAAAAAAAAAATGATAACGGAGGAGAGAGCTGCTGGGGACGGTGACATAGGAAGGCACAAGAATAGACCTGTCACTCCAGAGCTGTTGTACTGGAGTGCATCAGAGAAAACGGGAGGAAAAAAATCTTTAGAGAAGTTTTACTGGCCTTTGTGCTGATCGTTCTGTCCCTAATGCAAACTTTCACTCTTAAATCAAGAATATAGTTGTGTTTGATGTCCTCTGTCAATGATGACTTTTCTACCTGCATTTGTTTGGAGTATATATATTCAGCATCTTTGATTTCAGGCCCTTTAATACCCTAAAACATAAAGGAACATAAAATGTACCTTTTATGCTTGTCTATCGAATTCTCGTCTTTTTTACTTCCTATTCTGCAAATCTGAATGATTTATGCAATCTGGGTTACCTCATGTTTCCTTAAACATGTGTAGTACACAGACAGTATGTGATACATTTTTCCAATGCTAAAGCTAGTTACCTACGGTATGAAGGCATATTGCTAAAAACCAAATGAAAGTTATAAAGGTATTGAGGTACAATCATAAGACCAATCTTTGATTTATTACTAACACTTCTCTGGCATGCCTTCTTGTCTTCCTGTGACCTCATTCTGCTTTATTATCCAGTTAGATGTTCACTGTGAGGCAGCTGCAGAGCTCTCTTATAGCCCTGTCCAGTTCATGACTGTGCCTTCTTCTGCACTGTCATCCTTCTTTCAGACAGATGCCTCTTCTCTGTAGCCAAATTACTGAGCAGAGTCTCCCTGTTCATGTTTGTTCTCCATGGAGACAAAGTACAAATCGTGAAGCATCGGACTACATTGTTCCGGACAGATTACAGCCACTGACTGATGTTGAGTGTTTTCATTTAATTTACTCACATCTGCTCCTCTAGTTTCATAATTTACTTTAAAACTTAAATACACAATGTTATGTGTATCACTGGGGCACATATTGGATATTAAGTGAGATTTAGTGTAAAATGTGAAAAATATTTAGTAGCATGTTATTCAGACCTGGATTGTTTGCCATTAATGAAGTACATTTGTTTGTTCACCTAACAGTCACTTTTGTATTTTGTGGTTAATTTAGAACTTTTGTGTAATTTAATTAACAACTGAAGAATAAACGTTAATAAACGTTAAGTGCTGTCAAACAATTTACCGGACAGAGAGAGGGATGCACCTATTCTGATAGCACTCTGTAGCCAGTAACACTATTTGGGAACACCACTAAGTAAATAGAGAAAAAGGGTCTTAAACCACCTCTAAATAGGATCTGAACAGTTGGAAATGATTAAAATCTGTACCGACTGTATTCATACCTGTTTGTAGCACTGTCCACTTATGAATGGATCTTGTAAAATGCATATTAGCACCAGGTTCAGTTATTTCGGGTTCATGTCAAATGTGACTTTACTTTTATGAAAGCAGGGTCAAAAAGTAAAAATCTGTTGGACAAGATGAATGTTATTCTGATTCAGAAAGATTTAATTGAATTACAAAAAAAGTGTTTTTTTCCAGCTGGATGCAAAAAGAAACCCTTCGCAATAAAGCAATGATTTTTTTATTTTGTAAATGTAAAGAAAACACTAACTAACATTACCTTTCTGCATCTAAAAAAAATTATTCTTGTTTAATGCCTAATTTCTGGTCTGACTTTCAGAAACGACTCGCTGTCGTTTACGAATAAGTCTAAACATTACACGCAAACAGACCCACATTTGCCACCTTCATTGCAGCATTCTGAATGTCATCATTTTTCCAGTTGAATTTTTCATTGGTAAAAGTAGGCTATTGTTCTCTCCTCCACAAACACAACAGGATAGTAATTAGTCTCCTTTTATACCTCACAAGGCAGAACTGTGCACAGTATGGCTGACATTGAACCCTCATTTAACTTTGTGTGTGTGTGTTCGTGTGTGTGTTTGTGCGGTTACCCTGTGTGTGTGTGTGTGTGTGTGTGTGTGTGTGTGTGTGTGTGTGTGTGTGTGTGTGTTTGTTTGTGTGTGTGTGCGCGCGCACTGTTACATCACTCTCCAGTCAACCTGGCCTTGTTTTATAGCTTCAAGCTCTTAGACCTGACCTATCTCTCTGGGGGATCTCCCTGTAGACACTGATGTAAGGCTAAAGCTTCGGCTGACAGGATAGCTAAGTGTACAAATGGCTTTGTTGAGCAGAAAAGCTACTTTGACACCCCCGCTTTCACACTAATTTACTGCAGGCATCTGTGATCCAGTGGAGTGAATGTGGATGGTCTGTTCAACGTGCACTTGCAGTGTCATCACAGCAGATTAATAGAAATGGTGATGTTTAGAGATTTAAAGCAGAAGTAACAGTGTTGTTGTTTTTGCAATATGCACAGAAGCAGATTATCCTTTTAAATTACATCCAGTAGTTTCAGAAAATCTGCCAATTTACTTTCATGTTTAATTTAATTGTTTTTTTTTAATTTAATATGTTAGATTTGAGGTCTAGATGTGAATTCTGTGGACTAAAGTCACAGTGCAACAAGAAATTGTTTGCAAATAATTTTAGTTTGTTGCTAAAGTTTAGTCATCCTGCAAAAACAATTTGACAGAAAAATTCAGGTTTGTGAGTGTGCAGAAAAGGATGGTTGTAAAAATGGTTCTTTTGAAACATCCTCTCCACCGACGCAAATCACAAAACTACGTGCATGACAAGCTTTGTCTGTATCTTTACAGTTCTAACTGATTGACTAATCATACTGTCCAATCAGAGAGCAGACGGCTTCCTGTCCTGCACCACTGCAGCCTCTTAAATGGAAGAATATCAATTTTACAGATGTTTTGTTCCCACAAATGCACATCTTTTTCTACAACCATGCAGATCCTTGTCTGCATAGTTATAAACTTAATTTTTTCAGGTTGATTTCTTTTGCAGGAATTTTTTTGCAGGCATTCATTTACAACTGCAAAATCTTTCAGGACTTTAAATTTCGCCCATAACATTCAGGCTTTTATTCAAAGTAGTGAAACATTTCTATTTACAAGGATTTTCACTTTTAAAATAATACAGTTTGTACTACATATACATGTTTTTCTACGGTATTGAATTTTTACCCTTTCTAAGAAAAGTTTTTCTAATTATTATCTGCCATATATATGAAAATACCAGACATTTATTATGTTGGAAATGTGTGAACATCTTATTTCCTGACCTGGTTGCATGAATTGTTTTATGATTCTTTATGCTGGTCTTGAAGGCACATACACAGAAATTATGTAAAGTTTTACATTTCTATTCTTTCATATTAATTGCACATGATATGATGAATCAGCTATGCGCAAATCTAAATATGTGATTTGTGATCGAGCTGTTGTGATTGGTTGCATTGGATTTCTGTTACTGTTTTTGCCTAAAATTGGAAATTCTTACTATAAAAATGCAGATTATCTCCAAATAAAAAAAATTAAGGTAGGAGGCTTACGTTTACCTTTTTTTTTTCTAGTTAATTTCTGTATGATATAACCTATTCATAACTTATATTATTTTGTGAGGTTTTGGATGACATCTAAGCATGTATTCATCTAATGCAGGGGTGTCCAAAGTCGGTCCTTGGGGGCCGCTGTCCTGCAGGTTTCCCATGTATTCCTGTTCCAACACATCTAGCTTCCACTAAATGGATCAAACAGCCAATGACGTGCACAACTGATTAAGCTCTACTACTAATTAATTTGAACCAGGTGTGTCTGAGCAGGGATACATAGAAAACCTGCAGGATTCTGGCCCTCGAGGACCGGAGCTGGACACCTCTGATCTAATGCTTCTGAAGCACTGTAGACCTGACTTTCACAGCTCTTTGTCACTCAAGACATTTTACTGTGGCTGGGTCATGATGACCTCACACTGCCTCGTGTTGGTTTAATACTTTAAAAGCTGAGCGGTCCTCCAAATTACTCTCAACTCCCCTCATTAGTTCCTTCTTCATTGCTGTGCATTAAGTGTGCAAACAGACAGAAAGAGTACAGAGAAAGAACGTTCTGTGTGGGGATTGATCACAATGGGGACAAATTCCATAGATGAGAGCTCACTGGCTGCTTTTCCTCTTCTCTTCTTTAGAAATGTCAAACACCCACACAGGCCTCTCAGTTCTTAATACACGTACCACTCTGTTGGCAATGCTACAGGCTTCAACATGATCTTAAAATGATCTTCCTACACACACCATCTCCTACTCTCGGCATGTGCAAGTGTTTTAAAGCAAGCTGAGCAATGAAAAGAGAGAGGCTCTACCTTAATGGCTTGAAATCACTGTTATTTTCATTCTTGCCACACAGTCTGTCATTACTATCTTCTTACTCAACCAAATGTCATTCAGAGCAGCTTGCTTCTATTTTTCTTTTCTTTCTGCATTGTAATCTGGGGATTGTGATATTTAATGCATATTGTATTCCATCCATCCATCCATCTTCTGCCGCTTATCCGGGGTCGGGTCGCGGGGGCAGCAGCCTAAGCAGGGAAGCCCAGACTTCCCTCTCCCCAGCCACATTTGCCAACTCTGCGGGGGGGATCCCGAGGCGTTCCCAGGCCAGCCGAGAGATGTAATCCCTCCAGCGTGTCCTGGGTCTTCCCCGGGGTCTCCTCCCCGAGGGACGTGCCTGGAACACCTCACCAGGGAGGCGTCCAGGAGGCATCCTGACCAGATGGCCGAGCCACCTCAACTGGTTCCTCTCGATGCGAAGGAGCAGCGGCTCTACTCTGAGCCCCTCCCGGATGACTGAGCTCCTCACCCTATCTCTAAGGGAGAGCCCGGCCACCCTGCGGAGGAAACTCATTTCAGCCGCCTGTATACGAGATCTCGTTCTTTCGGTCACGACCCACAGCTCATGACCATAGGTGAGGGTAGGAACGTAGATCGACTGATAAATCGAGAGCTTCGCCTTCTGGCTCAGCTCCTTCTTCACCACGACAGACCAGCGCAGAGCCCGCATTACTGCAGACGCCGCACCGATCCGTCTGTCGATCTCACGCTCCATCCTTCCCTCACTCATGAACAAGACCCCGAGATATTTAAACTCCTCCACTTGAGGCAGGACCTGACTCCCGACCCGGAGAGGGCAATCCACCCTATTCCGGCTGAGGACCATGGTCTCAGATTTTGAGGTGCTGATTCTCATCCCAGCCGCTTCACACTCTGCCGCGAATCGCTCAAGCGAGAGCTGGAGATCACGACCAGATGAAGCCAACAGGACCACGTCATCCGCAAAAAGCAGGGACCCAATCCTGAGGCCACCAAGTCGGATCCCCTCAACCCCTCGGCTGCGCCTAGAAATTCTGTCCATATAAGTTATGAACAGAATCGGTGATAAAGGGCAGCCTTGGCGGAGTCCAACCCTCACCGGAAACGAATCCGACTTACTACCGGCAATGCGGTCCAAGCTCTGACACCTGTCGTACAGGGACCGGACAGCTCGTACAAGGGGGTCCGGTACCCCATACTCCCGGAGTACCCCCCACAGGAGCCCCCGGGGGACACGGTCGAATGCCTTCTCCAGGTCCACAAAGCACATGTAGACTGGTTGGGCAAACTCCCATGCCCCCCCCGAAGATCCTAGCAGCTATGTTGTCGGGGGCTTTATGCCCCTGGTAGGGTCACCCATGGCAAACAGGTGTCTAGGGGAGGGACCAGACCAAGCACGGCTCATAGACCCCTATGATGACGACCAACCTGGGCATGAATGTTCCCTTGCCCGGACGCGGGTTACCGGGACCCCCCTCTGGAGCCAGGCCTGGTGGCGGGGTACGAGAGCGAGCGTCTGGTGGCCGGGCCTTCGCCCATGGGGCCCGGTCAGGCTCAGCCCGAAAGGGTTACATGGGCCCCGCCTCCCGTGGGCTCACCATCTGCGGGAGGAGCCATAGGGGTCGGGTGCAATGTGAGCTGGGCGGCAGCAAGGGGCGGGGACCCTGGCGGTCCGATCCCCGGCTGCAGAAGCTGGCTCTAGGGACGTGGAACGTCACCTCTCTGGTGGGGAAGGAGCCTGAGCTTGTGCGCGAGGTTGAGCGGTTCCGACTAGATATAGTTGGACTCACCTCGACGCATGGCTTGGGCTCTGGAACCAGTACCCTCGGGAGGGGCTGGACCTTCTTCCACTCTGGAGTTGCTCATGGTGAGAGGCGCAGAGCAGGTGTGGGCATTCTCATCAGCCCCCAGCTTGGTGCCTGTACATTGGGGTTTACCCCGGTGGATGAAAGGGTAGTTTCCCTCCGCCTCCGGGTGGGGGGACGGGTCCTGACTGTTGTCTGTGCTTATGCACCGAACAGCAGTTCAGAGTACCCACCCTTTCTGGGGTCCTTGGAGGGAGTGCTGGAGGGTGCTCCTTCTGGGGACTCCATTGTTCTTGCTGGGGGACTTCAATGCTCACGTGGGCAATGACAGTGAGACCTGGAGGGGAGTGATTGGGAGGCATGGTCCCCCCCCTCTGAACCCAAATGGTGTTTTGTTATTGGACTTCTGTGCTCGTCATGGATTGTCTATAACGAACACCATGTTCCAGCATAAGAGTGTCCATATGTACACCTGGCATCAGGATTCCCTGGGCCGCAGTTCAATGATCGACTTTGTAGTCGTATCATCGGACCTGCGGCCACATGCCTTGGACACTCGGGTGAAGAGGGGGGCGGAGCTGTCAACTGATCACCACCTGGTGGTGAGTTGGCTCAGATGGTGGGGGAGGAAGCCGGTCAGAGCTGGCAGGCCCAAACGTGTTGTGAGGGTCTGCTGGGAACGTCTGGCTGAGTCCCCTGTCAGAGCGAGCTTCAACTCCCACCTTCAGCAGAGCTTCGGACATGTCCCGGGTGAGGCGGGGGACATTGAGTCCGAATGGGCTGTGTTCCGTGCCTCTATTGCTGAGGCGGCTAGCCGGAGCTGTGGCTGCAAGGTCGTTGGTGCCTGTCGTGGCGGTAATCCCAGGACTCGTTGGTGGACACCAGCAGTGAGGGATGCCGTCAAGCTGAAGAAGGAGTCCTATCGGGCCTTCTTGGCCTGTGGGACTCTGGAGGCAGCTGATGGGTACCGGCGGGCTAAGCGGCATGCGGCTTCGGCCGTTGCCGAGGCAAAAACTCGGGCATGGGAGGAGTTCGGCGAGGCCATGGAGAAAGACTTCCGGACGGCTTCGAGGAGATTCTGGTCCACCATCCGGCGGCTCAGGGGGGGGAAGCAGTGCTCCATCAATACTGTGTACAGTGGAGATGGGGTGCTGCTGACCTCAACTCGGGACGTTGTGGGTCGGTGGAGGGAATACTTCGAAGACCTCCTCAATCCTACCAACACGTCTTCCCATGAGGGAGCAGAGCTGGTGGACTCAGGGGTGGACTCTCTTATCTCTGGGGCTGAAGTCGCTGAGGTGGTCAAAAAGCTCCTTGGCGGCAAGGCCCCGGGGGTGGATGAGATCCGCCCGGAGTTCCTTAAGGCTCTGGATGCTATGGGGCTGTCCTGGCTGACACGCCTCTGCAGCATCACGTGGACATCGGGGGCAGTACCGCTGGATTGGCAGACTGGGGTGGTGGTCCCCCTTTTTAAGAAGGGGGACCGGAGGGTGTGTTCCAATTACAGGGGAATCACACTCCTCAGCCTCCCTGGTAAGGTCTATTCAGGGGTCCTGGAGAGGAGGGTCCGCCGGATAGTCGAATCCCGGATTGAGGAGGAGCAGTGTGGTTTTCGTCCTGGTCGCGGAACAGTGGACCAGCTCTATACCCTCTCTGGGCTCCTGGGGTGGGGGCATGGGAGTTTGCCCAACCAGTCTACATATTGTATTCCAGATGTTAATAATATCTGAACTAGATGGGAGACGGTGGAACAGCAGACTTGGTTTTACTATTGAAATTTGGGCTGATCACACAGACGTTTGGTTCTGTTTGGGAAGTTTTGGGAAAATTTGGGACAAATTTGTTGTCAATGTTTATACAAAGAAGGTAAAATGAATGCACAATGACCATATTGCTTCGTGGCTAAGATGTTTTTTTTTTTTTTGCTTATTCCAAGTCTGATTTAGCTTCTTCTCACACAGAGCTTTGAAACAGAGGTCTCCCCTTACTCTACTTCCCCAGCTTTACCCAGTTTCTTGATGCCTGGGTTCATAGTTATGTTATTTGATCTCATAAGTACACAGCAGGTAACTCGTATATAGGCCAATTTGACTATATAGCAAATTCAGAAGATCAATAGAAAGTAAAAAGTGTAGTTTAGAAAGGCTTAGAGTGGATAGTATCTAGTGAACAGCAGGAGTATATTTCTGGTTGCTGCTTTAAGATATTCTGAAATGTTTTGAAATTGAAAGTGTCGTGGTATTCATTGTAGTGCATCACCAATGTGCTATCCACTAGTAACCTGTATACTTAAAACAACAGACCATCCGCTGCTGTTTGACCTGCTTTCGTTTCCTAATGTACATAAGAGATTTGCATAGTAACAGAGTACTTCATTGGAAGTGATGTGGGAAACATTTAATGTGATTTTTATAACTCCAAACCAATGTCTTTTTGCAAAGAATATAGAAATGACATTAATGTCCTGAGATTTTATTATTAATCTGTCTTTTTTTTTTTATAGAATACATGCAAATAAGTTGAAGCTTTTATCCCATTATTCTGTTAGTGTGTATGTTATACATTCCCCATGGTGAAAACTCTTCTTGCATCCTTGAAATATTGGCATCGGTTATATGTCCTGCACTCTGTAGCATGGGAGCTCTGCAGTTCTGTCACTGACTCTTATGCTTCTCTTTTGTTTCCCCTCTGTTTAAAGATGTTGCCAATGGCAGCACAGGCTACAGGCCTCCTCCCAGGACCAAGGAGGTGGTCATCAATGGCCAGACAGTCAAGCTGAAGTATTGCTTCACGTGCAAAATCTTCAGGCCACCACGTGCCTCCCACTGCAGCCTCTGTGACAACTGTGTGGGTGAGTTGCATTATATTCCAGAGATTAGTTTATAGCAGTGTGGTATTTTGAGGCATTAGCAAAATGAACTGAGTCAAGATTATCTTCACGCCATCTACTCTGCCTCTCTCTTAAGTTCAGGGTTCACATGTATTCACTCACGCAGGTTTTATAAGGATCTGGTTTCTGTTTGTTTGTGAGAACACAAGCCATCTAAATATTTAGATTAAATACAGACATAAAAGGAATATTCAGTACACAGCGTATGTGTACAGGATTTAGCATTCATACAAATCTCAAGGAGGGAATGATTACAGATAGTGTGACAGAAACGATGGGTCTAGTTTTATGTTCTTCAAACCGCGTTCCTCAAGTCAAGAGCACAGCAAGGCAGTTACTGAAAGTCAGATAGGAAAACACATATCTGAAGTTTTTGGGCTCATATGCAGCTCTACTTCTGAATATCTGTTTCTCTGTCAGAAGTAAAGCTGTCTGACAACCTTTGAGACAAAGATGAGGAAGTAGTAAACACTGGGAAAAAAAAGAGAGGCTGTAATCAGACACAGCAGATGCACACCAGCAGGATGGGAGACAGAAGCTATCAGTAAGATGGAAGAGCATTCGTTTCGACAAACCGGCAATGCATGCCATTACGTAAAGGTGGATTTTATTCGCATTTTAAGTGAATAATCAAATTCTGGAACGGGTGAAGCTCAGAAATATCCTGCCTCAAAGATGGGATAAAGAAACAAAGTGGCAGATTTACACCAGTGCACGTCCATGATATATTTTTACGACTCTTTCCAGACCTAACATGGACAAAAAAAAAAAAAAAAAAAAAAAAGCAACACATTCGTAAAAATCCAGATGATTTTTTTTTGGGCTTAAACATCATGTTTATATGATATTTGATAAAGCAACCCACAGATGGGAGGGAAATGAAAAAGGAGGAACTGACACATAGTTGGAGTCCTCATCGTGCAGGTGGCTGGGAGTGATTAACTGCTGATGAATGTAAGTTGTTACTGCTGTCTCCTTCTTTAAGATCATTCCCAGGCTCTTCTCATAGCTATTGGTCTCTGAATAACATTGATGGAGCCTAAAACCCAGTTGCCAAAAGAAAACATTTGGATACTGTGGGGAATGTGAAAATATAAAAATCATTTCAACTATACATTTGATAATAGAGGTGGAAGAAAACACACTTAAGAACTGAGATTATTTTTCCCTTTTTATTATGAAAAACAGGATGGAGCAACAAAATACTGGAAAGGTTGTGTAACGCTAACATGTCATAACTATGGAAGTTTATTTCTGGCAGGTCAATGCATCACTTTGGTTTATAAAAAACAGTCTGGGAGCCAGAGTCCCTCAAATGTAAATGTATTAAATAATGAATTATGAAAAGACTTTAACTGAGAACTTTGGTTTTTAACTTTAAGAAATGACAGTTTCATCATCTGCAGCCTAAAATATAATTAATCTTAATATAATCTTAATATAAATAAGATTAATAGCATCCAGAGATGATGCCATTACTTTAGACACATAATTAGTTGCATAGTGTAAGGAACAATGCAAACCAGTAAACACAGCTCAATACTGTCTCTACAAATGTCACTTAAATCTCTGCTACTCAGAGACATAGCACATGTAAACGAAATCTAGAAACACAGATGCCTTTTCTGGAGCTGAGCTTATTTTAGGTGAACTGAGTGGAAGACTATTCTGCAGTCTGGTAAATGAAATACTTTTCATTCATTTTAGAAAAGCATGCAGCATCAATTTATTTTGACATGCGGATTAGCATGGGTTGCCAGTAAAGAACAACGGCATAAGGAGGAGCTGAAAATGTGTGAATACACCTTTAATTCTGAGCAGCATTGCAGAGGGAAGCCTTGTTTATCTCAAGAAAATATTGCCAAACAACATTCTGAGTGTTTTACATCAGCGTTTTCCAGAAAGTGAAATTGCCTACTTACTGTGCAAACCTGTCCCGATCATTTGGAGCTGTATGAAACAAATATGACAAAATACTCCCCAAAACTTTTATTAAAATGAGAAAAACATGTCACTTGCAAAACAACATCAACCGGTTTCCTCAGTTCTTCACCTCTAAAGACAATAACCGTCACTTTTGTTTTATTTCCTACAGATGATCTCAACCCAACTCAAGTTTTTTTCCATTTTTAATGGTCAGAATTAACTTTAACTGGGTGACATTTGGAGATCACACTGACAGTGAAAAAATGTTTCACTGTTTCTTCCTGCCTGTGGTGCTTTAAAAGCCAGGGGGATAACATGCTCTTAAATAAGTTAGAAGCCTGAATGGATAGGCCTTCCCTGGTGGCTGTGAAGCTTAGGAATATGGTATAGTCACTTCCTTTTTATTAAGACTGTTATCCCCTCAGGAGTGATGGAAGAAGCTTAGGAGAGCACAGAATTATGACACACACACCACTTCACTTCTCTTGCAGTCATACTCTGTTATTTTCTTTGTGGGTTATTCATTAGAATAAGATGGTCTGACGGTCTGTGTTTTAAGTCTGACTGTAAATAATCATGAATACTGGAGCTTGTTTGTGTGAGCAGAGAGTTGGAAAGCAGTGATTGATTTGGAGCGTCATTTTAATGCTCTTTACTTTTCTCTGATGAGCTTGGTTTCAGGACATCAGATGAAGCTTTAATAATCCCTTTGGGGGAATTGTGATGTTATGCAAGCAGAAATGAAATGCATCTAAAGAATATTGACACATAAATAAGAATATATCAGATTGTGAAATTGTATGCAGTTGCTTTAAACTTTGTCTCTGATGTCACTGCTTTTATTTCTTACAACTTCTAACTTTTTTTTGTTTTTTCATCTATAAAACTACATTCTTTCTCTCATCATTACATATCTTAAAAAAAAAACAGTCTGTTTTCCTCCTCTTGGGTTTTCAGTCACTTCATTTTGGTGGATTTCTGTGGTAATCAGGTTTCCTTTGTAGTGGTTATCACCTCCCTCTGGCTCTAGTTCCCAGACATATTTCAGTCCAGCATTGATCAGTGCAGACAAAAGCAGGTCATTTCACCTCACTAAGCTAATAATGGCTCTGATTAATTCATTAGGTAGAAACCACTGTGCACAGCGAGTCAGAGATTAGACTGATGCTGATGAAATCCTGACACCAAGCAGTGGAAGCTTATTCATTTAGACTGGTGATTACTTCAAATTATATTTTGCAGAGTTGAGAAGAAGCAGCTTCACCATGACCCACAGTTCAGTGACATGTATTCCACTACAGTTGTCGACTCGCTTTTTGTCTGTTTCTCAGTCTGTCTCAGTTCTTTGGAAACTGTAGAAGTACTTTCTTTTCTCAAACTTAACTAAACATTCTTAAATTGAGGCCCAAATGGCACCATTTTATGTGCTGACCCATCAAAGTGCTTGTTTGACCTTGTCATGCTTCACAGAATGGTTTTCCAGCCATGCCAGTCTGTAGTTTGCTCGTTCTTATAAATAGCCAGTTTGCACCGTGTGAAAAAAATTCTATATTGTTGTGACAAGATCCAGAGGGACACTTCCCTTTTCCCCTAATTTCCCACCAGTCCCAGTTTGTGTTTTTTGCACAAAAATAACCTTGTCATGTTTTTAAGCATCTCATGCTTTGTTCATCTCAAAATCAATGAAACCTGGTTTTATTGGTCAAAACGACACTTTGGCAAAATAAAAAAGACTCTCAGTCAGTGTGACTGAACTGTGTATTCACAGCAGTGCGATGGCACGTTGCATTATTTTTTAAGCTGCATGTCTCTTTTTCTCTTTGTTTTGTTTTCTCAGCAGACAATAAATATGAGATTTACTTTACTGTAAATGTTTAATGAGAATGAATAGAAGTCCTGTAAAGCCTCACCAATAATATCAGACATATCCAGAATCCATCTAATGTTTGAAAGAGACAGAGACTTTATATATTTGTTTATTGTGAGTGTCAGAAGATCCAACACCTCTGGAAAGAAGCTGATGTCAGGAATGCTTAACGTCAAAGTCCCTCTAGATGCCTTGTTCATCGTGTTGATTTTTTATAGTGACACAAAACCAGACAAAGCTCTTGAACTTGGGACTCGCCCAGGCTAGGAGACCTTTGAGTTGTTTCAGGAGGGAGTGGAGGCTTCATCATTGAAGAAGTGCACAAAAGAGCTGTTGGAAAGTTTGGTCTGGGGGCAGATGGAGGGGCTTAAAACAGCATCGGGAATCATTCATAAAATAATGGGAAGAATAGTTGTTAAATTAACTAAAACAGATGTGAATTTAAAAACATTGGTTGCGTATAAATATTAATAAAAATGCTGAAGCAAGCTTTTAAAATGGTGTTTCTGTCCTGTTACTTTTTTTTTTTTTTTTTTACAATGTCCTATAATTCCTAAAGTTTAAAACACCAGTAGAGATAATAAAAGTAATAATGGTGGCATTAAAGTAACCACTTTTAGGTGTGTTGTAGGATCCAAACTAACTCCTCCGTCTTTCTCTTCATGCAGAGCGTTTTGACCACCACTGTCCATGGGTGGGGAACTGCGTGGGAAGGAGAAACTACCGTTTCTTCTACATGTTCATCCTCTCCCTTTCCTTCCTCACCATCTTCATCTTCGCCTTTGTCATCACACACATCATTTTACGTAAGTGGTGGAGAGAAAGAGGCCTTGTGCTCTCATGCATGGTACAGATACACAGTCCTTGTGGCTGTGTTCTTGGTGGGTCTCGAGCCAGCAGGTTGTAAGTAGGCGGTGTGAAAAGCTGCAGCGTTCAGGCCTGTTGCCATGTTTCCAGCTGGGAGCAGGCAGCGGGCCACTCAACTCCCTGTTCTTGCATGTGTGCAAGTTGAAATTATAGTCAGTGGGTCAGGACAGAAATATTGTTGGAGCTTGATGATCAATGTGTTGTCCTTTCTCTAGATCGCAGCAGTAGCTTTGCTTCTTTGTCCACTTTTAATCAGATTTGAATAAAAACGCCTCTTATCAGATCAGACTGGTCAAATCTGAATAAATCAGAATGAATTATTAATCAGATTAAGAAGCCGGGTGGAAACCCTTTTCATTGTCTGATTAATAGTAAAATGTAACCGTGCCAGTCTGATTCTTTTCTTTTCTTTTAATTCCTCAATTCCTTTTGGGAATTTATCTTGGTACAGTAAAAGTGTTCGAAAAAAATAGTTAGAGAAAGACAGTTGTATTTTTTTTAAATTCATTTTTAGTTAATTATTTTCTGTTGTAAATGACATGTACATGCAGTACAGAGTATCGCCCCATTTGTCCAGAAACTGGCTAACCATCAGTGACATCCACCTCTAGACTTCCATAATTTACACTTGAAAGTTGTCAAATGAAGTGGGGAGAATCAGCTTAACTCAGGTCATCTTGTTGACACTAATGGAGCTTTCTGGCCAAGCAGTAAAGAAGCTTTGCTGAGGGGAATTTGGGCTGGGGAGTTGTCCAACGACAACATATGTTCAAGGTTGCATTCACACCACAAATGGGAATGTTGAGGTAAACCAGCAGTTAGCCATTGTAAGATGAGTCAGAATCATGTTGTAATACATCAGTGATTTACAGGCTCCATAATCATTGGACTTCACTGTTAGTTTGTTTTGTTTGTGTTACAATGGCTGCTTCTGGTTTTGTGTTCATATGAACATAATTATAAGTTATAATTCTATCAGTGTCCAAAAGAAGGAGGTACTTTAAGAAATACCTGCAAGATCTATGAAAGCACCCAAGTGGTTCAAAGGCACCTTTAAGCTGCTGTTGACACTGGATGATAGTGAATGTGCAATGTAGTCAGATACAACTTGCAACATTAAATGAGAGAGTGTGCAAGTTATACTAAAGAGAACTCAGTTGAGATATAATGACACTATTTCTCTTTTCACAGGCTCACATCAACATGGCTTCCTTAGTGCACTTAAAGACAGTCCTGCCAGATATCCTTTACCAAACTCTGACTGCCTTCTATAGTTAAATGTGTGATTTGTAAGAGTGCTCATCAAGGTTCACACATTTCTGTCTATTTTGTTGTCATTCATTGTGATGTCTTGACTGCCATGTTTGTTGTTAAAACGGATATTTAGCAGATTACATTGTTTCAGCATCATAACCTGCTCTGCTGCTGTCAGTTGATGCCACTCTTTGATTTCATCTGGTTGTAACTTTGCTCTGCCCTTCTGGAGCTGTCAGATGAGAGATTTGATATGATCACAGGCAGGTCAGTGAGATAGATGGCGTGTATTTGGGAAGATTATAAGCTTTAGTCATTACAAAAACCCCATAGAACAGCTTATTGTCTCGACAGAAAACCACAGATAATCACTCGGAATGTGTTAAATCCTCTCAACTCAAATGTTTTGTCTTGTTATTGCAGAAAAGTTGAGTTTCTAAACCATTGGAGCTCAGCTTTTAGGTGTAAGTTGTATACATCAGGATTGAAATTGTACCTACTGCAGGCTGTTTCATGGCCGGCTTGGTAGAGAAAGCTGAGCCTGACTTTTGTTTTATCATTTAATCAAAAAGAACCATAAAGCACACTCGGAGTATTTATGGCAGCCTATAAAGTAAGGTGCTTCAAAATATTTTGATGTCTTCTCTCTTTTAAATACTGCAAGCATCTGATCCAGGTTGTTGAGCTGATTCAGAATTAAAATGAATTGTCTCAGGTTTATAGCCACAGAATGAGCTCAGACTCTTTGTCCAACTTTGGTCCCTTGTGTCTCTTAGTAAGATCAATTTTTCTGACAGAGAAACTGGTAACATCCCATGTCCTACAGGACTTTAATAAAGAAATATTGCTGTCAATAGTAACATTAATGTCTGAAACTGGAAGAGTGGTGACTGGTTTCCTACTTGCTTTGGAAGGAAAGTGCAGTTTGCGACCTACGGTCTTTGACTCTTAAGTATTTTGAAGAAATAATTACTGCGTATCGGTTGAGTATTCATGACATTTTTTAGAAACTGTACTTTGCTAATTAGTGAAAATCTCAGTGATTTATCTTTAAGATAGTTTGTTTTGTGCTTCATGTGGAGTAGAGAAAATGAAGTGCTTTGCAGTCCTGCCAAATGAACCAATAACTAGGAAGTATTGGCAAGAGGAGGACAGCCCTCAGGCTGTGGGTCAATATGCTAGCTGCTACAACTGCATTTTTTCAGTCCACACTGACCCCATGCCGGTCTGTTGTCTCTCTGACTCTAGATAGCATGCAGTCAATATGACATTATTTTTACTGTTGCTCTAAATGTAAACATAAATCAAAATGAAAACTTGAACAGAAAAGTCGATCCTTAACATGATGGTGTCACTGTGCTGGAGGTGGTGGTGTGTTTTTTCTCCGTCTGGTCCATAGTGGGTCTCTCAGGCTTCCATACTTACCTGATCAGCTCCAACCAGACCACCAATGAAGATGTGAGTATGAATGTAGATCACAAGCATTCCTTCTTTCCTTTAAGCCAGATTCAGACTACATGATTTCCAGTTGTGCTGTTCACACTGCATCATGTTTCTTTTGTATTTGAGACATTTCAAGTCAAAGTGTGTTCACACTTTAAAACTCATCTGCAACAGGAACTCACTCTGAAAAATTGTTTTAGACTGAAACCTCAACCCATCTGGCTGACTCGTGTCAAGCAGCTCCAGCTGCTGATGGGAAATCTCTCTTTGTTCTCTGATAGAAGTAGATCTAGGTTTTATTCAACTTGTTCAAGTTTGTTCTTAAAGAGCTGCAGTCCTGCAAGTTTGAGATATTTCCATGTTCAAACACACCTCATGTTATGTTCTTTAATATATGCTCTGTTTCCATGATTTCATCTCTTGTGCTCTCATTGGGCCAAATTGTCCCCATCACCTATGTGAATATATTGAGCATGACATGTGTCCAGCTGGGGACGGGGACAGACTTAAATCTTGTGATGTAAAGCCTGGTTCATGCTGTTATCTTTATAATCATATGAAGTGACGTTTCTTTCACACTTAATGCAACTTTGATTGCTTTACAGCTTTCACATAAAAAGGAAAAAAAAACCATAATTAATCTTACAAAGAGACTCATGTTGATGTTTTCTCTTGAACACATTTCTTCGCTCCACATTTTTTCCTTTTTGTCATCCTTAATATGTTAAAGTGTCCTAAACTCTGCTCATTTGGTTAGCATTGCTGCTAATATCACCTGGCATGTGGGATTGGTCCGTACATGGGCCTGTAGGAGTTTTGTAACTAGGACTTCTTGACAGCGACTTTGTTTTTTTTGTTTTTTTTAACAGATGTGACACCAAAGATGATTCATAACGTTGTGCCTTTTCCTCCAGATAAAAGGTTCATGGTCTTCTAAAAGAGGGAAAGACAACTATAACCCATACAGCTATGGCAATATATTCACCAACTGCTGTGCAGCGCTGTGTGGACCTCTGCCACCGAGGTAAGATGTGTGTTAATGTGCATTTGTGTTTTTATGAGGTTGTTTACTCATTCCTAGATGTCCAGATGATGGCATATAATCCCTTTTTATTCACTGTGCTGAGAAAAACCTCTCAGTCTGTCAGCTGTCTCCTGTTTTTTAATCTTGTCGTAATTTCCAGTTTTGTCCGAAGGCGAAAATAGAACTTAGTCAAGACTTTGTTTGATGTGAAGCTCTCTTTGAAATAAGCCCGCCTGCAGCCTTTTTCCAAACATAGCTAAGACACTGCCAGAGTGTAAAGAATTTCAAACTCATTTTAACCAAATCCAAGAACAAAGATGGCTCGATATATTAGATTTCATTCTTTTTCTGCTCAATTACAGGCCAGCTGTCACAGCTCCATTATATAGCGTCCATGTGACTGTAAACGTCAGTAAACATTGCAAATTCCCTCCTAGCTTGTCCCACTTGATCTAGATCTTGACTTTTCCCCGTCTATATTAGCTAGAGACAGGTCCCTTTTGGACAGATAGCTAGTATATACTGTTATCTTTTCTGGCCACCATACAAGACTTTAAGATACAGCACTTTGGATGACGTCAGGACATCATATATATCTTTGTTCTTTAAACTCACAGCATGTACTTTTGCCTGTGCGTTGGCACATGTTGATAATTAAGGTAAGAAATTAGAAATGCTATTCAGTTTTACTACATGCAGTCAGTTTCTTCTCAGTTTCCTTAATCCATAGCCATAGATGTGCTTACATTTCTGTAAAGAAAGAAGAGCCACTGTGAAAGGTTTTAGCAACTGTCTTATTCTGCTTTATTTGGCTGTACTGTGCTCTGGCCGTCACAATCCATAAATCTGCAGTAATGATACCGGTGGGTGGTGAGGAGAGTCCTCAGTGCACAGGTGGCTGCCATCTGGGTGTGTGTGTGTGTGTGTGTGTGTGTGTGTGTGTGTGTGTGTGGGTGGGGGGGGGGGGGGGGGCACAGGCACTGCACAGCTGGATCCACCAGTAATAAAGGAATGTTTCACTTCACCCACCGTCCAAACAAGCACAGTCTCTCACATTCACATGCGTACACAGACAAAAGCTTTCTGCATTTCATTCCCTGCTGAGATCTTGACTCATATTTCAAATGCATTGAATGCATGTGTTCACATTTTTTCCTGAGTTTATCTCCAGACTCTCAAAACAAAAGCAGAAACTGTTTGCTGCTGGAAACTTCTTCACTTCTCTCATCCTAGTAAAACATTTTTTTAAACCTGACTTCAGCTCAGTCCTGTTTGAGTTCACGTTCAATACTCTGTTTGTTAAATGATTACCCTGTTAATGCTATTTAACGCACCTCAGCTGGTTCTTTGCGTGTGTGGTAGAGGTTGCTCAGTATCTGATCAACCCCTATCAGGCTGATAAATAGCAGCCCATGAGCTCTCACATGTGCATATGCATACTGGAGTTCAGCAGGTTGTTGTCTAACCAGCTGCGTCAGGGCTCTGCAGCATTTAAGATGGGACAGAAACAATGATTCACTCTGCTGCTCCACTGCGGGGCCGCAGTGATTTATTACCAAGTTGTGATTTTATGGGTTTGTGTGAGTGGAAATATGAGTGTCTGCACTCCCTATATCTCCTTCCTGGTGAAGACTTGAATAATGGGGTTTGTGCACAAAACACTGCACCAAAGTATTTACTGTGTGGTAACACTGAAACACAAGGGCATTGAGGCTATTGTAATGCTGTCTCCTTACACTAAACCTGACCTCACATGGAAGTGCATCTTACCTTATTGTTGGTTGTCACAATCTAAACTGTGGAACCGATTTGCTTTTTTATTATTATTCTGTTGTATTTTTAACATTTGCTGTGTAATTTTTGTGAATGCATCCTAACAAACAATTCCTTTGTCCATTCTTTGCACTATTAGTCTCATCGATAGACGGGGCTTTGTCCAATCAGACGCACCACAGCTGGCACCACCGACCAATGGCATCACTATGTATGGTGCCACCCAGTCGCAACAAAGCCACATGGTAAGATACCAAAGTGATGTTTTAATGGACATAATAATGGTCAGCTTGTTTAAGGACCACGATTATTTACTTCTTTCTAGAAACTGTTGCTTTAATTGAAGAAGTCATACTTTCTTGTTGTCAGGAATATGATGCCATGATTACTTGATGTCACAATTAATTGTGGTATTAAACACTTTGACATGTAGATTCCTGGCTTTCCAGAAAACATTAGGTCTGAACTGTAGATCAGCACAGCTCGCAGTATAAAGACAAAAAGAATGACATCCATCTGTTGTCGCTTATGCTGCTTTTGATCTTTGTTGGTGAGAAAATACGCAGTTATTCCCCCCCAAACAAACAGATTAAGTCATCCTTGTCGGATGTCTTTGCTTACGGAAAAAAAATGACCAAGGTGTCATTGTGGAGGACGTCTCACCAGTCTGGAAAGTATGACATAAAACAGGAAAAACAATAAGTACTGTATGTTCCAGCTCCATCATGATCCCCACCAGCGTAACATGCTAATGTAAAGCTAAATGCACAGCAGTGTATATCTGATAGATAATTTTGATGCCGATTGACATTTTGTCTCTGTGCAGTGGTTGGTAGAAGAAACGGCATTTAATTTTAGTTATATGGTTTAATTTATTCATTTTCACTGCTTTGGTATTTATGTGTCTTAACAGCAGTTTTTCTGCTATTACTGTTTACCGTTTTTATTTTCTCTTCTCCTGCTGAAAAGCGAGAAGTCTCCAAGGTGAAGGTCCTCTGGCCTGTACCATGTTTTCTCTGCGAGGAATCCAGAGTTATGATGGACTATCTATTTATTTATTGCCAACTAAACCAGAAAGGATTTAGTTGGAATTTGTTTGTTTTTGTAGTTACTTCACTTTGTGGTATTGACTTTATTTTGGAAGGCTGGTATGAAAAGATAGAAATAAGTCAAACTATAAAATAAAATAAGCCCCATAAGGAGTGGTAATAATTTTACACACTGATTGATAGTGTTGTGGAAATAATTAATGCATTATTTTGATAACTGTAAGAGCGTAATTATAGTTGCAACATTAGACACAGATGGCTGAAATGATCGGACTGAGTAGTTTTCAACAAATTACAGATAATGAATAAAAACAGAGCAGAGCAGAGACTGTGGAAATGTTTTGGATTTCATAAAAGACCCAGAGGTCATGTTGTAGGTTCACTCGTACTTTGTGGCCTTGCTGCCGTGCTGTTTGACCGAGTGTCATCCCAGGCCATACTGGAACTCCAGCAGGGTCGCACAGTGACAAAGCATCTTTCACAGCAGTCTGTCGAACAGCCACTCTCCAGATGTTTGCTTTTGTTCATCCAACAAAAACTCAGCTTGCACAAAGTGAATCAGATCTCATCAGTTTGAGGAGTTTAATCTATAAATGTTGTGTAGATGTTCAGGCTGCCGTGGTACACATGAACTTCATTAGTATTTTTATTTTTTACTGAATCTTGGTAACTCGGCCTTGGATCTGAGAGTAAAACCCAGAGGAGGCCAGACTTCCAATCAGCAAGTTCACTTGTAATTTCTCTATCATCCTGCAGAGTCACATGCATCACATATTTGTACAGTTTCTAGATCTGAGAAGATAAATCATGTCAGTTTTATCACTTCTCAAATAGATGACATTGATCTGGATTGGAGTGAGCAAGTCAGCAACGTCGTCTGTTGTGCATGTGTCACTCCATTTTGCCTTGAAATTAGATTCTTCTATGCACGCTGGTGCTGAGGTTGCAGCTGATATGTTTGTAGTTGTTATGCTTTGTTTTTCTGAAGGATGTGTACAACACATGTTTTTGTCTCACATTGCAATTAACCCAAAAAAGAAAAAGCATACAATGAATGCAGAATGCTTATTAATATTCAGTTTCACAATCTGAAAGTGCTCTAACGAAACATTTTCTGTAGTGTGACGCTGCGTCTCAGTCCATGAGAGAAAAGTTGGTGACGCCACTGACGGCAGAGTCTCTCTGGTGTGTGAACTGCAGCAACCAGTCCTCTGTTGTTCAGGGTTTACCTCACACATTACATGTTAGATTTAAACCCTTCTCACACAGACACTACACATCAGTCACTGTTAGCCTGCCTGTGTGTCCGTGATCTCACTCAGCCTCATCCTGCTTGCTCTCACTGAGATGTCAAAAATGAATGTCATCTGTCTTGATGTCCTGAGCAAACCAGCTGTATCAGGCTAAGAGCCACAGTAACATTCCCCTACGTTAACACCTTCAGGAATAACCACCATCTGTGTGCTACGGTTGTCACGATTAGCAGCTAGAGTTGTCCTCTTGTACCAATGGCAGGCCGGTTATCTGCATACGTGTTCAGCTGTACATGCTGGACCATGTAAACAAATCACATTTGTATCTTTTGCCCTCTGAGCTTGTTTTGAGCTCACCGCTGGCATTGACATGTTTCCACTGATGGTTGGACGATAAAAGCTCCTGCTTTCTTGTGATGTGTTTTGTCTGTGATAAGGCTTAAATCGACAGCCTGGTATGCAGAATCCTTTTAAGCTGTTGCCATGGTAACATGTTACACCTTGATAACAAAGCCTTGGATTTGACTCTGAGGGGGGTTGGGGGGGATATGGATGTCTTTGTCTGACAGTCGTCATCACTTTTCCTCTCAGTTAAAGGATCAGTTCATGAGGACGGTTATTGAGTGTTCAAGTTTTCAGCGTTTTTCATTTGTAGCATCAGTTTTTACTTTCTGATGTTGGACTGAAAGCGTGATGATGTGCATTTTCATTGTTTTTGTGTTGGGTGTTGCATTAAGATATGAGTCAGTTAATCAAAAAGAATACCTAAATGTCAGATGAATCAGTAGTTTCATCATCTTGATTGTTGTTGGTTGCAGCCTGGTTGAATTCCATTCATCTCGTGTTTGGTGTGCAGAACAAACGGAGAAACAGTCATTTGTCTTTTAATAACACAAAAAAATCGTCTTCTAGGAAAAACATAACACTAATCTGGTTCAAAGCAAAATAAATTAACATTTTGTATGCCGTAATACACAGAATTCCACTTAGTAAATATTTCAGTTTTATTATTAGTCTTCCCGCTTCATCTGTTTCTTCCGCTTCCTGTCACACACAGTGCGGTGTGATCATCCGCCCTTTCCTCGCTGATCATGGCGAAGTGAGTGATGGGAGCCTGATAGCCTTGTTTTCAGTTTCACCGCCCACTCGGCACTTCCCCCAGCTACACGACTGTTGGTTTCTGTCTCCTGTGATGCCCACCTTGGTTTTCCTTCTCTAGCGCTGGTTTTACTGATTAGAGTTCTGGTTTAGTTGTTTTATTCCAATGAAACGTATCTTTTCTAATTACTTTTCATATTTGTTGATCAGACTAGATCAACAGTCTTTCACCTGCTGACTCTTGACTGGTGACAGGGGTAATGGTGTGGGGAGTAACACTGACCACAGTTATGTCCCAGCTTTTAACTGGACTCACCTTGGACACAAAATAAGGTTGCAGTAGTTTGGATCACAAGTGATACGTTGAAAGTAGGACTGCAGGCAGCCTTTATTGTTTCTCATGTGACATGACAACAGTTACTCACTGCTGTCACCTTGTCAAATTGTACAGTTAAGTTGTAATGCTAAAATGTGTATAAAATGTAAATAGAAGCTTAATTTTGTAAACATGTGCTTCATTTCAGTCGCTTTGGGTGGAAGGGGTCATCTCAGTACTTCTGCTTAATTCCTGTCACTTTCATAGAACTTGTGCTCTGTAATCTGTAAGCAATCTTTTTAAACATGACTTCTCTGGTGACGACAGGCTAAAGGGGATCCAGGCTAATATCCCTCCTGTTAGCAGATGTATGGTACAACAACTCACTATGTCCTAACCCAGTTTGAGACGTGTGATTTCCACTCTAAAGCAATGCAACAGAGATCAATAGGGCATGAAACGGTGATGTAATAGCTTTGTGTTTTTTAGCTTTGCCAAGTGACTACAATGCTGTTTCTACTGGTGTTAGTTAAATGGGCTGATGCTTGTTCTTTGTGTCTGTGTTCTAACAAGGGTACTAACATCTATTTCTCTTTTTCTCCCTCTGATCCAATCACTTACCCCTTCTTTCATTTTATTTTATCATGTCTAATTCTCATCGCTCGCTCACCCCAATTTCCCTCCTTCCTCTCTGCCATCTTATCTCCTTCGTTTTGCCTTCTCTCCTCCTGTGTCGTCCTCTTTCTCCTGCTTCCTGCTGCTTTCTCTCAGTGTGACCAAGACCAGTGCATTCAGAGCACCAAATTCGTTTTACAGGCCGCTGCCACGCCCCTCCTCCAGCAGCAGAGCAGTGAGCCCGTCATCCTAACGGCCTCCCCCGAAAATGGAGCGTCTCTACCCGGCCGTGCCTCGCTCACCCTGGGCGGGCCATGCACGTCGCTCCCACTCAGCCAGCCAACACCTCCGACATCCACCCCCAGCCTCAGCTGCCACGAAGCCACCGACATGCTGCCAATCCACGGACACAGCCACACACACAACCATACCCATCCCCTCCAGGAGCAAGTAGCTCACCACTTTCTCACACCAGAGGAAGTGCCGTCGCCACCTGGTATGCTTCACTGCGGCAGCCCCGTGGGCCACAGCCACACCATACAGGCCGGTTTCTACAACCCAGTCAGCCAAGACTCGCTACACGAGGACTCTGTCAGGGGACTGGTGAAGCTCAGCTCTGTCTGATTATGAGATATATACCCTTTCCTACCTACACACCCCTTCTGAAGACATAAAATTCTCTTGTGCCACTGTTGGATCAGCTGACTCCCACTTGAGTTACAGGCTGCAGCTGCTAAAAACCACATGGAAATGAACAGAACTGAAACCAGTTGTCCTCAGCCATTGTGTTGCCAAAACCTGTCTGCTGGAACTGGTGATGGTTCCAGTTGTATGTATGACAAGCTTAGACATCAACTTTTTCTTAAACTTCAAGGGAAAATAATCAGGTCGTTTTTGAAAACTAAAAGGAAAAAAAATGGGGGGGGGGGGGGGGGCGTGTGCCTTTTCAAAGTGGCATGTGTGTCTGTAAGTCATTTTGAGTCCACAACATCCACAGAAGGACGTTTGAGTGACTGTTCAAATAGTCTGACTGGGTCTGGTTTGGCTCTTACTGATTGGATCGTATCTTCCGTTTGTTTTTGTCTTGGACGTTCTCAGCAGTGCAATGGTTGATGTCTCCATGTTGCATATCATCCTGCTTTTTCTATGTAAAAAAAAAAATAAAGGAGAGACTGTTGTCTGATGGTTATTACAACTCGTAGAAATTATATTTCCTGTGGATATTAATAAAACACCAACTTTTTAAATCAGACTCCTGTGTATCCATATTGAAGGAATAATGTGTGTGAGAGTCATGTGGTGATATATTTGCTTTAAAGCTAATCTTATGACTACTGCCTGTGGTCACTGAATTGAACAGGAACATATTTAAAAAAACAAAAGAACAAGCCTGTCTGCAAATATTTTTGAACATGCAAACAAGGTTAAGTCTTCTCCAAGCAGTTTAGTGTCCCATTCATCCTGACAGAAGTCCTGTTAACCCCTAAGCCTCTGAACAAAGATGTACTAAAAGAAGCAATTTCCATTGAACGTAGTGGTGGAGCCTCTGTAAGGAAAGAGGCTGGTGAAACCAGATCAGCTCAATTCTACCACCGTGTGGCAGAGTAGAAGTACTGCACTTTACTGTGAATGTTTAAAGCCACAATATTAAAAAGAAAACAAAATTAAATCAACAGCACATTCATTTATTATTAAATTATGTTACATGAAAGATCTTTTCCATCCATTTTCTTTACAGAAGAAAAAGCTGATTTCTTTCATCTTTGTATTTTAAACTGCACTGATTTATGTATGTATGAAGTGGTTCATGATAGAGGACTGTTTCCCATAAAGATTTCATCGAGATAGTAAAATACAACTTGTTATTGATACACACACGGGACTAAAATGTTTGGATTCTGCTGCTCTGCTTCATAATTTCTTAGGTTGAGTGCATGAGACATGTAAAGGAATGAAAATGTAAACTGGAGAGAAAATCTGAGTAGTTTTGTTCAAATTATAGTGTAAAAAATGAGAAATGCTTTGAATCTTAACTGTACAGTACATTGTTGATTACTCAGCATCAGTTCATTGAGTTTACTGACTACACACCAAGCCAGTATTTCAGAGATAAACATTTATATATATGTATGTATATCTATATATATTCTGTTTTACATGTACAGGCTGAACCACAGCAGAAATGTACTAAAGACTTGATCAAAACTGACAGCTTGTAGCTGTAAACAGTCATGGAGGCTCCCAGTCTGATGCTTTTTGTCATGCATCAACCCCCTCAAGTCAGGACTGAAAAGATAACCCATTTCATCCATGATAGCATCTGTCCACGTCCTTTGGTCTGGGACAGTGCTAGGCTAGCTTAAAATGTAGTGCAATACTGACCGGCACGGATTCTTCCATGTTCAGCATCCATCATCTGGGTCACTGTCGCTAAGCTAAATTAGCACTGATAACCACAATCCAACAGTATTGGCACCACCGGTAACTCCCAAGTTACCACAGCTTGACATCGGTGAGCTCCAGGTCTCCCATGATCTCTAGCTGGTCTATGCTGCTCAGGTCCTGCACTCGATGCCTGAAGTCAAACAAGTGGGAACCGTTCACTGCCAGCTTGAACTGATGGGGCTGACAGAGAAGGAGAATCTGAAAGGAAAAAAAAACAAAACAACAAAACTGACGACTGGTGAAGCATCGCCCAAGTGGAAGGCTTGAGAACTGGAAAGTTTGAGATGGTTCTAACCTCAAAGTATTCTCCTGGTGAGAAGGGAAAACAGGGCAGCTCCCGCTCCTCCTGACCCCAGGATTCACTCAGGTACGAGTTCCTGATGAACACGCTGGACTTCATGCGGGGGTTTAGGTGAAGAGCGATGTTCTCTGACTTGCTGTTGCAGAGGTTCACTGTAAAACTGGATTTAAGGTAAAAAAAAAAAAAGTGTCTAGAGTTGACAGTGAATGATATTAGTGTAAAACAAAAACCATAAATGGGTATAATGATGCAACATGCTGTCAAACACAGCCTCTCATGTTTGAGCTGGATGTGTAAACACGGTGACACGGTGAGGGGGGACAGTTAATTTCCTTTGGAACTTGTGTGATCAGGTGAAAATCGCTGCCTTCCTCCAGCCAAGTGACACGCAACATTTGTGCATGCAAGATTTCCCCCTTGTGTATGTAGACGTGAACACGGGGCATTCCAACACGATGCAGCTTGAAAACCGTTTAACTTTCCTCGCTGTCACATGACACCACAACCAATCAGTGAGGGTCTTGTTCACCCTGAATTTTTCTGGATCAGCTTTGAGGTCTGGCATCAAATAAGGATATTCACCAGACTGTTTCCTTGTGTTTACGTTAGGACAAACACAGGGTTGTCTTTTTCTTTTGTAAAGGAGAGTTAACACCAAGATTTGTGTCAGTTCTCGACTCTCCATCCATGATGCTTTATCCGTCACATACTGCTTTGGAAATGGCAAAATCCCGCATAAATATCATAACCAATCAAATTTCTTAGAGCGTGTGATGGGGGACACTGCCACTGTCGCTGCTGTTTGTCCCCCTCTCCGTGTGTTGAGCCCATTCGTGAAAAATCTCAGATGTGTTTCCATTCTCCAACTTTTCAGTTCCTTTTCTGTCCTGTAGAGGGAGGCAGTGTCACCCTGGAAGACACCGCTCCCATCAGGACAGAAATACTTCATCGTAGGATAAAGGCGATCACTGGGAACTGGGAGTGTCTCTTCCCCTTTTGCCCCTTATAGTTTAATAGCACAACCAGGCACCACAAGTCTACGGTAACACCATCCAGGATTCTTCCACTAATTAGTCACACATCTGTGGTTGCTTTTATTAGATAAGGATCCATTTAATTAGCATCACTTTACCTGTGAGGATACAAGCTGACCTGTCCTTTTATCGTGATGTGCTGTCCTGGGCTCAGTCCTTTAAGTATGCTGCCTTTGTAAGGGAGGCTCTGAAATTACAAAAGGCTCTAAATATAGATTTGTTTCATCGTAGTGTGGTATTTAAGCAGTGCATTACATGTAAACAAAACACTATACTCGTTTATTTTACAGATCTTAGCCGTTTTTTTAAGTGACAACTAAGTAACCAAAATAAAAGCTGACAAGTGGTAAAAACTGTACTCAGGTAGTCTGAGTGCAGCTTGATGAATAACCAAAGTCCAAAAGTCAAACCAATTAAAAAAAATGCTTTAGGACATGTTTTAATGGGAACATTAGACACTAAAAACCTGAGAGGATGATGCACATGGAAAAACTCACCAGATCACCTGATTCTGAATATATTGCCTAAGAGAGAGAGAGATAAGAGAACACACACATTCAGATGATTCAAAGAGAAATGAACAATCCAGGAATTAAGAGATGAGAAGGCACTTACTGAGTTTGGGATATAGCCAATAGCGTGGACCCTGACTTTCCCAGAAATAGAAAAAGTGTCGATCTTGTTCGGGGGGATTCTGTGCTTGTATTCCAGTAGGTGAGCACCGTTTACCGCCACCTACAGGCAAAGGTGGGTTACTTAACATTCGCCATATTTTCAGTCAATTTATCACAGGTACCCAAGTCCAGTCCTCGAGAGCAACTCTCTTGAAACGTTTAAATGCGTCCGTTTTCCAACACATTCATATGAATGGCTCCTTACCAGACTTCTGCAGAGCTGAATGGCACGCAGATGATGGAATTCAGTTGATTCAGGTGTGTTGGAGAAGGGATGGACTAAAAGTTGCAGGAGAGTAGCTGTTGAGGATCGTACCTGGGCATCCCTGCACATAACCTTCAGATGCTCCACAAGCTTTCTAATGTTGATGATCGGTTCAGTTACCTTGAAGACATCTTCATTCACCAAGATGATGGTCTCAAAGGGAGCTCCTTGTTTGTAGGGCAGCTGGTGGAGGGTCTCCTCTTTGCCCCAGTTCTCCTGCAGCAGGGAGTTACACACCACACAGGGCGAGCCTTTGAAGCGAGGGCTGAAATGGAGGGCAACATCGGAGCGCGGTTTGGTGCTGCAGCCACTCGACAAGTCGACTTGAAACCTGCAGAGAGAGAGGGCGCACGTGGAAACCAGATGGCTGCACTGGAATTTGGAACAACTGTGAACTGGACAGATCCAGGTTCGTTCGTGTTTTACAGGGTCTTAGAAATCTCTTAAACCACAGATTAGTGAAAGCATCCTGGCACAGAGGGAGCAGGGCGTTATTAGCAGTGACAAGTTTCATTATTTCAGTTCAACCATGGTGGGTCAAACTTCTACGAGATTGATGTTCTGAAGGGTTCAAGTCCACCTACAGCTGCAGGTGTAGGTGGACTTGACTGCAAATATAAGAAAAAAAAAACATCAAAATGTAAAACAAAATTGCCAATATGTGAAACACATTGACCCCACAGTTGGAATGGTAACAAAATAAAAGATAAAGTCCCCAAAAGGCAACCCAAAGCATAAAATAGTTTCAATTTAATGTAAATTACACAAAACAGCCCTGAAGAAATGCAAAATGACCATAAAGAGACAGAGACAGAAAACAACCACATCTGCATATGGCATGTGATACAAAAGCAGCAAATGTGTTAAAAAAAAAAAAAAAGAGAGAAGATAAAAAAAAATCTAGTAAATATGGAAATTTGCCATTTTGTTGTACAATAGAATATTATACACAAATAAAGAAGGGACCCACTTTATGTCAAATTATACCAAAGAGTGATTTATGACCCCTGTCATCCAATGAGAAGCTGCCACGTCACAAGTGGGCGTGGCTCGATGAACCGGAAGTCCCTCCCCCTCTGTGACCCAATCAGCGTGTGCCACGTCATAAGTGGGCGTAACTTGGGTGAGAGGCGGTCCCTGGACCACGTGATGTCCGGAAATGACGTATGTCCGTACGTCATACCTGGGCGGCATGGGTTGCCTTTTACGACCCTCTGTTGGTGTGTTTTCAGTGACTTTCGCGTTGATAAACTGTTGGAAAAAAGAAGAAGAATTAAACTATTATGATAAATGCAAAAAGAGAAGTAAAAAAATAGAAGTGTTAGCAAAAAAATAAATAAAAAGTGCTAATAAATGGATGGGAAAAGAAAAAAAAAAAAGTTGTTTTTTTTTTTTTGCTCCTGCAGTCTGCAAAATCCTTTTTCCCCTCGGTGGTGGGACATGTGTTCTCTTGTTGGTCTGAAAGAAGAGCAAAAAAAGCTAACTTATTATGATATTTGTAGAGTTTTAACTGATAAAACGAGTACCTTTTTTCTACACATGTCTATCTGCTGCTCATGCGTTTTGAGTCGGTTTTTTACTGAAGGAAGAGAAAAAAAGTTCCTTTAACTGTCCCTGTTTAAATCCTCTAACACCTGGGTTAACTTGCAGAGAAGTGGCAACAAGTTGTTAGCTGAGATAATTCAAACAGAACATTCTTTCTGTCTCAAAGTAAGCTTTTATTGCTTAATGACCCCCCCGTAGCCGGGAAAAAAGTTTTAAAAATCAGACACCTGGTCCATGTTTAAGAGAAAGGGTTTTTTAACCTATGGATGCTCATATTTTTAACAGAAACGTGTGGTAAACATACATAACTTACAGAGAAGTGTCAGCAAGCTGTTAGCTGAGATAATACAAACAAAACATTCTCTCTCTCGCCAAGTAAGCTTTTATTGCTTAATGACCCCCCCGTAGCCGGAAGAAAAAATGTGATGTTTAAGAGAAAGGGTTTTTTAACCTATGGATGCTCATATATTTAACAGAAAATGTCTGGTAAATGTCGGTTAACTTACAGAGAAGTGGCAGGAAGCTGTTAGTTGAGATAATACAAACAAAACATTCTCTGTGTCAAAAATGAGTTTTTATTGCTTAATGACCCCGTAACGGTCAAGAAACCTGTCAACAACGGTTGCTTCTTATCTGAAAGTTAAGTTAACCACACGTACTTTGGTTCAGTTGACAATGTTGGGTCAGTTTTGTCCTGCAGGTTTTGCTCTGGCCTTATTCTCAAGTACTTTTTGCCTTTGTCCGAAAGCCAACTTCAGTACATCAACTTTCCCGCCGATCTGAACGAGCTGAAGATAGTTCGCATTCCTCTAGTTGGGATAGGTGTCATCGCAGGTACTTCTCACATGGTTTCATAAAGTTATCAATGTTATACAAAGTTTGTGAGGTGTTTAGTTTACCTGATTCCATATTTTCTACTCGCAAGTCTTCTCAGCACAATGTGTGTACCTTTTAAATGTAACCTGTGGTCCTGTTCACAGAACAATGCTGACGGCCGACACGCTGCATAACAGTAGCATAGAATGACGTTAGCAGACTGATGTCGTAACATTTTAACAGAGAAGTTTTTATATTAGCTAATATTAGTCACTGTGAGGCGCTTCATTCTGTTCACACAGAATTAAGGAATTAAAAAAAGAACTGTTTATGTTGTTCCAGAGAATTTGCTTCGTCAGTTGGACTTTTTAGGACAATTAACGTCTTTATCAGGCTGGGGAAGAGTCTTTCTTGTATTTTAAAAACAGATAAGAAGAAAATTAAAGAAATTTCTCAATTATCTTCTCCACTTATACCGTCTCCATTTTTGATTGTTGTTATTGGAACAAGCAAATCTTTCTGTCTCACACTGATTGAACAGCCATCAGTGATGAAACTATTAGCCTTTGGTTTACAGGTTATAACACCTGGGTTGTGGTTTGATTTCATCAGGTGTTAAGTGTGGAGCCCTCCAGGAACATTGCAATACAAACACTTTTGTACGTAATGGTATCCGCTCTCCTGTCCCTGGCTGTTGGTAAGACTTGGTTTTATCACAAAACCTGTAAATAGACACGTTATTAAGGCAGCTATCAATCATATTTAGTTTGCTGTTTGCTTCATGTTGTAGGACTAGTTTTAGTGGCTGTCTTGTAGGTAACTATGATCAAATCAAAGATACTTTAATTAAAACCGTGTCAGTCTTATGATCCGTTCTTCTGCTGAAACATTTTAAACCTGGAATCTTTGCAAACTACTTCAGGTGAGAGGAGTTTTCCATGCTTTAGTAAAACAGCTTTGCTATATATGATAGTTGGATAGAAAGTAACCTGCAGGCTTTTCTTTGTGTCGAGGATGAAAAGTACCCAAGCGGTGGTGGTGCAACTTGTTTGGCTTCAAAATATTAGATAACATTTAGGTACATGCAAAAGACTGTGGACTCATTGTTACCCACCATTAATTATTACCATTACTGGTCAAGCAGGGACAGATATGCTCCATCATAGTTCAGTTTTTTCTTTAAATTACTTGAAGTTTCTCTTGTTGTTTTATCATCATCTCCTATCAGTACTTTTACTAATTTGTCAAAAAACTGCCAAGTTTTATGTAGCCGCGCCGCGCTGTGATAACTCTGGCCTCTGAGATGAGAGGTGTTCCAGCACCAGGAGATGGAGAAACTCCCGGGATGACAACGGTAAATATAGTCTCTTCCTCTCTGTATCGAGTTTGCTAATATTATTTGTGAAGTGTAGAAGTGTGATGAAAATACGACAGTCACTGTGTATCTCGGAAAAAAGAAGCCGGTGGACGGTTATGTTCAAGGATCCAACGTTCTGGACCTGCATCTTGCTTGCTCCTTAATACTGAAGTAAAAAAAATATATATATATCCTTTTACTCCACATTGTGAAAGTTTAGAAAAAGCAGACGATTTTATTTGGTAACTATTTTTACTCAAATAATTAAAAAAAGAGTTAATATTTTATCCCTGTAAATTTCTGGGGTTTTTCAAAGGCTACCGAGCTGCACCTGAATTCTTACTGGGAACGACACTTTCTCAGCAGTTGCATGAGCTTTGATAAACTCTATATGCACGTACTTTCTATTCCAGCTACCTTCCAGTCGGAGCGGTGTTCCTGATTGCAGCCACGTGCTGGAGGTCAGCGACTGGGATTCCGTCAGAAAACTGGGACACTTTGCAGGAGCTGTGTTGCTCAGGTAGGTTTTACCACCAGGACCAGAATCCCACTCCTCCTGCAGCAGGACATACTATGCACACGCACCCTGGTTAAAGTTACAAGACAAGAACTCAGACATGCTCACACATTGGCTCCAATTACAATCATTTGTCAATCTAACAAGCTTTTTTTTCTTTGCGCTGTGGAAGCCGGACTATCAGAAGAAAACCTTTCATCATGTAGCAAAACAGAAATCATTTTCATGAGAGAAACATGATTCATTATGATTCATATCTATATCTGCTTTTTTTTTTTTTTGTTTTTATTCCTGGACTTCCGGATTGCTTACGACAGCTAGGGCCTGAAAAAAGTGCATTGTAGCACAAATATATCTCCATCCGCCGTGCCAAGAAGCTTGGAATGGAAAATAGTGAAGAAAAGCTGAAAGAAAGCAAGAAATTACTTCAGAAGAAAATTATCATTCCAACTCAATAAAAGTTGTTTTCACAAAGAAAATTATATTTTCACAGTGTTAAAATTTTTTGATTAATGTAAATTAGATAAACTACAAATTAGATGTATTAATTACATCTAGTAAAGTGATATAACATAAACCCCTTTTTAGCTGCACGGACAAAAGAATCCTTCATTCAATCAAGTTATGAAACGGAAATGAAGCCATATCTGTAATGCATTTTGGAGAAGATGCACTGGACTTAGACACACATTTTCCCATTTACCACAAAAAAAAAGAACCTCATATCTAAATATTACAAATGTCGAGATCACAAAAAACTATTTACAAAACCAGCCAATGTGTAAACATAAGATATGAAAACATGATAAAAACAAGTGCTACTGAGTTGCATGGCGGTGGTGATGGGTGTTCCAACGCGGTGTGGTGAGAGTCAGACCCCTGGCTGGTGGTGTGGAGCCGGATCTCCTCCGGGGAAAGGCCCAGGTCACTTTCAGACATGCTTATTGGACAAAGAGAACAACATAGTTTGAATGATCCCAGACAAACTGTTAAAAAAGAAGCGTGTTTCATTTCTCAGTGACAAACAGGTAAGTACAAGTTTCCTCATTCTGGATTTTACAATATTGATATCAGATCTGCATTTACAAACCTTAATCCGATTATAAATCTTATACTTGAAACCTAAAAATGCCGCATTTAGAATTAGTTTAGCATTTCCTCTTAGTATATTTTTGTAGCTCAGAGAAAATCCAAAACGGCTTCATGTATTTTTCATCCAGGTGACCGCTCTACTCCGCCCAACCCGACAGTTACTATCATCACAAGTAAACTGCAACAAGCAGAACCTCGCTATGCTAACTGAAACCAGACAAAAGAAAAAAATTATAACTGGTGTGTCATCTTATTGTGTAAACAATTGAAAAAATATAAAAATAAGTACACATACTTATTGGGCAGTAGACTTTGCTGAAAACATGAATTAAAAAGTAGGTTATGTTGATGAGAAGGACGTGAGACAGTATTCTTGTTGGATCAATGCAGCTGTTATTTGTAGCATGACTGAGATAAAGCGCTGCGTTTTGTAGAGAAAAATTGATGTGTTTATTGTTATTTAACACTTGATCCAGATGACGACACAGCTGTTTAAAGCGTGGCTGATTTTGTTTCGCTCCATTTTCTTAAAATGGACATAATGCAACATCTTTATTTAGTCACATAATTAAATCACGTAACATACAACACATTTATTTGATACAAACATAACATTGTTGCGTAGTGACTGAAAGGTACTTTTTCCCTAAAAAGGATATTATTCATCAGTTTGGGCAACAATTTCGGCTTTGTTTCTAAATCAGTCTTAGTTGCATTATATCAACATGTATGTGCCTGAATTGCTCAACATCTTACTGGGTTTTTGCAACACAAATTGCTGCTTTACAACATTTGCACTGCTGCTCAGAAATGGGAAATTAGAAGTTGAAATTGCAATATAAAAAGATGGATAAAACATTTCTCATAAACAAATTGTAATCATCAGCATTTATCTATTTAGCTTCACTGGTAACACCTCAAAGATTCAAGACAGTTTTGATGCTTCGCTCCACTGAGGGGCAACATCCACCAAAGGGCAGGAAGAAGCAACCGCTTCTCTAAAATGAATGAATAACTTCTTAAACGATATTACTGATCATCTTACTGTATTTGGAATATTAATTTTCAGCCAGGAAAAGTGAGCCAATTTACAAACTGGTGAGAATAGGAACTCCCAAAAAAATGTAAGTTTTAAAAGTGGATCTTGCAAAGTGTACTTGGGAAGACGGGGATGTTGAGGTTGGGAATTTGGTCTTTGATGCATTTTTGTTCACATTCACCGAGCTATATAAGAAGCATTGCCCTGTTAGAAAAAACTGTCAGACTGAGGAAAAATATAAGAGGGGAACCTTGGATGACCAAGAATCTACAAAAGGCCGGCAAAAAGAAAAAAAAATGTTACACAAGAAATATTTACAAATGCAAACCAATGAAAGTGAAAATATATAAGCAGTATTACAATGTTCTGACTTCTGTTATGAGAAGTAAAATGAAGGAGCACTAGAATGCATTATTTAAGAAACTTGGACTTTTATCAGTGATTTTATTCAGAAGAAGAGCAGCAACAAAGAATTTCCTATTTTTTAAACAAGTCTGGTGACACAGTGCACAATAGTGCTAAAGAGTTCAACTATTATTCTGTAGGTGTTAATCACGATATGGCCAAAACAATTCCAACATGTGATACTAATTTGAATAAGTTTACTTATCCAATCAGGGATAATAAAACTTCAATCTTCCTTTGAGGGAATAATGAGAAAGATATAATAGTCTCAAAATTTAAAAATAATACCTCAACAGACATTAACTTAATTGATATGCTTATAATCAAGAAGTTATTAATGTTACTATAAAACCTCTTACTCATAATTTCAACCTGTCCTTTCAAAAGGGTATCTTTCCAAATAATATGAAAACGACAATGGTAATACCGATATTTAAAAATGGAGACAAATATTGTCATGACAATTATAGGCCAGAACTATAGACCAGACCAAAAATACTGGAAAGTTTATTTGTTAAACAACTGGCTCTTTGCAGCACGGGTTCAGGAGAAACAGAACAAGCACTTATGTGGTTATGGAGATAGAAGAAGAAAATAACAAAAGCAAATGTAAATGATAAGCATGCTGCTGATATTTTTATTGATATGCAGAAGTCGTTTGATACCATTGATCATCGTATTGACCTAATGATTTTTTTTTTTTGGTTGAGGAGATACTTGGAAAGCAGACAATGTGTAGACTTGTGGCGAACTTCAGGGTTCTGTAATCGGTCCAAATCTTTTCTTACTTGATAATATTGATATTTGTAATGTTACAAGTCTGTTGAACTTCATTATATTTGCAGATGATACAAACATGTACAGTTCTGGAAATAATTTACAAATTCATGGTTTTTGGAAATGGAAATTAAATGAATAAGGAGATTAAATTTAAAATATGTAACATTGAAAGTGTAAATTAGAATAAATTTTTGAGGGTAGTTACTGATTTTAAATGAATAGGTAAACTACATGTTTATTATATCAAAGGAAAGATTTCTAAGATGATAGCAATCTTGTACAAATCAAGAAATAAATGAAGCTGTAAAGCTTTATATAATATTTATTGTTCACTCAGTCTTCCTGATATATCTTACTGTGTGGAAGTCTGGACATATAAAACAACTTTAAATGCAATAATTCTTTTTACAAAAATGAGTTATAGGGATTAACAAGGCAGATGCACATAGTCATCCACTGTTTATGAAATTACATGTTTTAAAATTCAATTATTTGGTGTATTTCAAAAGAATAAAAATTTCGTGTAAAGCTAAGACAAAGTCACTCCCAACAACAGATATACAGCTCTTTTTCATTTATTTTTTGGCCTTTGTTACCGTGAATTTGCAAGTGTCTCAATTCATATTTAGTCTCAGAATTGAAAAATCTTTGTATACTTGCTGGGAGTGACTCTTAGCTTTACACGAAATTTTTATTCTTTTGAAATACACCAAATAATTGAATTTTAAAACATGTAATTTCATAAACAGTGGATGACTATGTGCATCTGCCTTGTTAATCCCTATAACTCATTTTTGTAAAAAGAATTATTGCATTTAAAGTTGTTTTATATGTCCAGACTTCCACACAGTAAGATATATCAGGAAGACTGAGTGAACAATAAATATTATATAAAGCTTTACAGCTTCATTTATTTCTTGATTTGTACAAGATTGCTATCATCTTAGAAATCTTTCCTTTGATATAATAAACATGTAGTTTACCTATTCATTTAAAATCAGTAACTACCCTCAAAAATTTATTCTAATTTACACTTTCAATGTTACATATTTTAAATTTAATCTCCTTATTCATTTAATTTCCATTTCCAAAAACCATGAATTTGTAAATTATTTCCAGAACTGTACATGTTTGTATCATCTGCAAATATAATGAAGTTCAACAGACTTGTAACATTACAAATATCAATATTATCAAGTAAGAAAAGATTTGGACCGATTACAGAACCCTGAAGTTCGCCACAAGTCTACACATTGTCTGCTTTCCAAGTATCTCCTCAACCAAAAAAAAAAAATCATTAGGTCAATACGATGATCAATGGTATCAAACGACTTCTGCATATCAATAAAAATATCAGCAGCATGCTTATCATTTACATTTGCTTTTGTTATTTTCTTCTTCTATCTCCATAACCACATAAGTGCTTGTTCTGTTTCTCCTGAACCCGTGCTGCAAAGAGCCAGTTGTTTAACAAATAAACTTTCCAGTATTTTTGGTCTGGTCTATAGTTCTGGCCTATAATTGTCATGACAATATTTGTCTCCATTTTTAAATATCGGTATTACCATTGTCGTTTTCATATTATTTGGAAAGATACCCTTTTGAAAGGACAGGTTGAAATTATGAGTAAGAGGTTTTATAGTAACATTAATAACTTCTTGATTATAAGCATATCAATTAAGTTAATGTCTGTTGAGGTATTATTTTTAAATTTTGAGACTATTATATCTTTCTCATTATTCCCTCAAAGGAAGATTGAAGTTTTATTATCCCTGATTGGATAAGTAAACTTATTCAAATTAGTATCACATGTTGGAATTGTTTTGGCCATATCGTGATTAACACCTACAGAATAATAGTTGAACTCTTTAGCACTATTGTGCACTGTGTCACCAGACTTGTTTAAAAAATAGGAAATTCTTTGTTGCTGCTCTTCTTCTGAATAAAATCACTGATAAAAGTCCAAGTTTCTTAAATAATGCATTCTAGTGCTCCTTCATTTTACTTCTCATAACAGAAGTCAGAACATTGTAATACTGCTTATATATTTTCACTTTCATTGGTTTGCATTTGTAAATATTTCTTGTGTAACATTTTTTTTTCTTTTTGCCGGCCTTTTGTAGATTCTTGGTCATCCAAGGTTCCCCTCTTATATTTTTCCTCAGTCTGACAGTTTTTTCTAACAGGGCAATGCTTCTTATATAGCTCGGTGAATGTGAACAAAAATGCATCAAAGACCAAATTCCCAACCTCAACATCCCCGTCTTCCCAAGTACACTTTGCAAGATCCACTTTTAAAACTTACATTTTTTTGGGAGTTCCTATTCTCACCAGTTTGTAAATTGGCTCACTTTTCCTGGCTGAAAATTAATATTCCAAATACAGTAAGATGATCAGTAATATCGTTTAAGAAGTTATTCATTCATTTTAGAGAAGCGGTTGCTTCTTCCTGCCCTTTGGTGGATGTTGCCCCTCAGTGGAGCGAAGCATCAAAACTGTCTTGAATCTTTGAGGTGTTACCAGTGAAGCTAAATAGATAAATGCTGATGATTACAATTTGTTTATGAGAAATGTTTTATCCATCTTTTTATATTGCAATTTCAACTTCTAATTTCCCATTTCTGAGCAGCAGTGCAAATGTTGTAAAGCAGCAATTTGTGTTGCAAAAACCCAGTAAGATGTTGAGCAATTCAGGCACATACATGTTGATATAATGCAACTAAGACTGATTTAGAAACAAAGCCGAAATTGTTGCCCAAACTGATGAATAATATCCTTTTTAGGGAAAAAGTACCTTTCAGTCACTACGCAACAATGTTATGTTTGTATCAAATAAATGTGTTGTATGTTATGTGATTTAATTATGTGACTAAATAAAGATGTTGCATTATGTCCATTTTAAGAAAATGGAGCGAAACAAAATCAGCCACGCTTTAAACAGCTGTGTCGTCATCTGGATCAAGTGTTAAATAACAATAAACACATCAATTTTTCTCTACAAAACGCAGCGCTTTATCTCAGTCATGCTACAAATAACAGCTGCATTGATCCAACAAGAATACTGTCTCACGTCCTTCTCATCAACATAACCTACTTTTTAATTCATGTTTTCAGCAAAGTCTACTGCCCAATAAGTATGTGTACTTATTTTTATATTTTTTCAATTGTTTACACAATAAGATGACACACCAGTTATAATTTTTTTCTTTTGTCTAGTTTCAGTTAGCATAGCGAGGTTCTGCTTATTGCAGTTTACTTGTGATGATAGTAACTGTCGGGTTGGGCAGAGTAGAGCGGTCACCTGGATGAAAAATACATGAAGCCGTTTTGGATTTTCTCTGAGCTACAAAAATATACTAAGAGGAAATGCTAAACTAATTCTAAATGCGGCATTTTTAGGTTTCAAGTATAAGATTTATAATCGGATTAAGGTTTGTAAATGCAGATCTGATATCAATATTGTAAAATCCAGAATGAGGAAACTTGTACTTACCTGTTTGTCACTGAGAAATGAAACACGCTTCTTTTTTAACAGTTTGTCTGGGATCATTCAAACTATGTTGTTCTCTTTGTCCAATAAGCATGTCTGAAAGTGACCTGGGCCTTTCCCCGGAGGAGATCCGGCTCCACACCACCAGCCAGGGGTCTGACTCTCACCACACCGCGTTGGAACACCCATCACCACCGCCATGCAACTCAGTAGCACTTGTTTTTATCATGTTTTCATATCTTATGTTTACACATTGGCTGGTTTTGTAAATAGTTTTTTGTGATCTCGACATTTGTAATATTTAGATATGAGGTTCTTTTTTTTTGTGGTAAATGGGAAAATGTGTGTCTAAGTCCAGTGCATCTTCTCCAAAATGCATTACAGATATGGCTTCATTTCCGTTTCATAACTTGATTGAATGAAGGATTCTTTTGTCCGTGCAGCTAAAAAGGGGTTTATGTTATATCACTTTACTAGATGTAATTAATACATCTAATTTGTAGTTTATCTAATTTACATTAATCAAAAAATTTTAACACTGTGAAAATATAATTTTCTTTGTGAAAACAACTTTTATTGAGTTGGAATGATAATTTTCTTCTGAAGTAATTTCTTGCTTTCTTTCAGCTTTTCTTCACTATTTTCCATTCCAAGCTTCTTGGCACGGCGGATGGAGATATATTTGTGCTACAATGCACTTTTTTCAGGCCCTAGCTGTCGTAAGCAATCCGGAAGTCCAGGAATAAAAACAAAAAAAAAAAAAAGCAGATATAGATATGAATCATAATGAATCATGTTTCTCTCATGAAAATGATTTCTGTTTTGCTACATGATGAAAGGTTTTCTTCTGATAGTCCGGCTTCCACAGCGCAAAGAAAAAAAAGCTTGTTAGATTGACAAATGATTGTAATTGGAGCCAATGTGTGAGCATGTCTGAGTTCTTGTCTTGTAACTTTAACCAGGGTGCGTGTGCATAGTATGTCCTGCTGCAGGAGGAGTGGGATTCTGGTCCTGGTGGTAAAACCTACCTGAGCAACACAGCTCCTGCAAAGTGTCCCAGTTTTCTGACGGAATCCCAGTCGCTGACCTCCAGCACGTGGCTGCAATCAGGAACACCGCTCCGACTGGAAGGTAGCTGGAATAGAAAGTACGTGCATATAGAGTTTATCAAAGCTCATGCAACTGCTGAGAAAGTGTCGTTCCCAGTAAGAATTCAGGTGCAGCTCGGTAGCCTTTGAAAAACCCCAGAAATTTACAGGGATAAAATATTAACTCTTTTTTTAATTATTTGAGTAAAAATAGTTACCAAATAAAATCGTCTGCTTTTTCTAAACTTTCACAATGTGGAGTAAAAGGATATATATTTTTTTTTTTTACTTCAGTATTAAGGAGCAAGCAAGATGCAGGTCCAGAACGTTGGATCCTTGAACATAACCGTCCACCGGCTTCTTTTTTCCGAGATACACAGTGACTGTCGTATTTTCATCACACTTCTACACTTCACAAATAATATTAGCAAACTCGATACAGAGAGGAAGAGACTATATTTACCGTTGTCATCCCGGGAGTTTCTCCATCTCCTGGTGCTGGAACACCTCTCATCTCAGAGGCCAGAGTTATCACAGCGCGGCGCGGCTACATAAAACTTGGCAGTTTTTTGACAAATTAGTAAAAGTACTGATAGGAGATGATGATAAAACAACAAGAGAAACTTCAAGTAATTTAAAGAAAAAACTGAACTATGATGGAGCATATCTGTCCCTGCTTGACCAGTAATGGTAATAATTAATGGTGGGTAACAATGAGTCCACAGTCTTTTGCATGTACCTAAATGTTATCTAATATTTTGAAGCCAAACAAGTTGCACCACCACCGCTTGGGTACTTTTCATCCTCGACACAAAGAAAAGCCTGCAGGTTACTTTCTATCCAACTATCATATATAGCAAAGCTGTTTTACTAAAGCATGGAAAACTCCTCTCACCTGAAGTAGTTTGCAAAGATTCCAGGTTTAAAATGTTTCAGCAGAAGAACGGATCATAAGACTGACACGGTTTTAATTAAAGTATCTTTGATTTGATCATAGTTACCTACAAGACAGCCACTAAAACTAGTCCTACAACATGAAGCAAACAGCAAACTAAATATGATTGATAGCTGCCTTAATAACGTGTCTATTTACAGGTTTTGTGATAAAACCAAGTCTTACCAACAGCCAGGGACAGGAGAGCGGATACCATTACGTACAAAAGTGTTTGTATTGCAATGTTCCTGGAGGGCTCCACACTTAACACCTGATGAAATCAAACCACAACCCAGGTGTTATAACCTGTAAACCAAAGGCTAATAGTTTCATCACTGATAGCTGTTCAATCAGTGTGAGACAGAAAGATTTGCTTGTTCCAATAACAACAATCAAAAATGGAGACGGTATAAGTGGAGAAGATAATTGAGAAATTTCTTTAATTTTCTTCTTATCTGTTTTTAAAATACAAGAAAGACTCTTCCCCAGCCTGATAAAGACGTTAATTGTCCTAAAAAGTCCAACTGACGAAGCAAATTCTCTGGAACAACATAAACAGTTCTTTTTTTAATTCCTTAATTCTGTGTGAACAGAATGAAGCGCCTCACAGTGACTAATATTAGCTAATATAAAAACTTCTCTGTTAAAATGTTACGACATCAGTCTGCTAACAACGTCATTCTATGCTACTGTTATGCAGCGTGTCGGCCGTCAGCATTGTTCTGTGAACAGGACCACAGGTTACATTTAAAAGGTACACACATTGTGCTGAGAAGACTTGCGAGTAGAAAATATGGAATCAGGTAAACTAAACACCTCACAAACTTTGTATAACATTGATAACTTTATGAAACCATGTGAGAAGTACCTGCGATGACACCTGTCCCAACTAGAGGAATGCGAACTATCTTCAGCTCGTTCAGATTGGCGGGAAAGTTGATGTACTGAAGTTGGCTTTCGGACAAAGGCAAAAAGTACTTGAGAATAAGGCCAGAGCAAAACCTGCAGGACAAAACTGACCCAACATTGTCAACTGAACCAAAGTACGTGTGGTTAACTTAACTTTCAGACAAGAAGCAACCGTTGTTGACAGGTTTCTTGACCGTTACGGGGTCATTAAGCAATAAAAACTCATTTTTGACACAGAGAATGTTTTGTTTGTATTATCTCAACTAACAGCTTCCTGCCACTTCTCTGTAAGTTAACCGACATTTACCAGACATTTTCTGTTAAATATATGAGCATCCATAGGTTAAAAAACCCTTTCTCTTAAACATCACATTTTTTCTTCCGGCTACGGGGGGGTCATTAAGCAATAAAAGCTTACTTGGCGAGAGAGAGAATGTTTTGTTTGTATTATCTCAGCTAACAGCTTGCTGACACTTCTCTGTAAGTTATGTATGTTTACCACACGTTTCTGTTAAATATATGAGCATCCATAGGTTAAAAAACCCTTTCTCTTAAACATGGACCAGGTGTCTGATTTTTAAAACTTTTTTCCCGGCTACGGGGGGGTCATTAAGCAATAAAAGCTTACTTTGAGACAGAAAGAATGTTCTGTTTGTATTATCTCAGCTAACAACTTGTTGCCACTTCTCTGCAAGTTAACCCAGGTGTTAGAGGATTTAAACAGGGACAGTTAAAGGAACTTTTTTTCTCTTCCTTCAGTAAAAAACCGACTCAAAACGCATGAGCAGCAGATAGACATGTGTAGAAAAAAGGTACTCGTTTTATCAGTTAAAACTCTACAAATATCATAATAAGTTAGCTTTTTTTGCTCTTCTTTCAGACCAACAAGAGAACACATGTCCCACCACCGAGGGGAAAAAGGATTTTGCAGACTGCAGGAGCAAAAAAAAAAAAACAACTTTTTTTTTTTCTTTTCCCATCCATTTATTAGCACTTTTTATTTATTTTTTTGCTAACACTTCTATTTTTTTACTTCTCTTTTTGCATTTATCATAATAGTTTAATTCTTCTTCTTTTTTCCAACAGTTTATCAACGCGAAAGTCACTGAAAACACACCAACAGAGGGTCGTAAAAAGCCTGCTGCAGACAAGAGGGGGTGCTTGTCACACGGGCCAGTAGAAGGGCGGGGGTGTAAATACAAACAGACTCAGAGAGGATTTTTGCAGCCAGCAAAAAAACTTTTTTCACTCTTCCCACCCAGTAAACTCTGTTTATACTACTTTTTGCATTTCCCATGATAAGTTTGCTCTTTTCCAGTAGACCCAAAAGACTCAAAGGCGAAAAACCACGTCTCATCGCTGAAGAAATACTGATTGCATCAGAGTGACACGCATATGGAGAAGGTAAGGGATTTTTTTTTTTTTTCCCAAAACTTTCTTTACCTTATTTTATTACTCTTTCTCTTAGACGTTTTTTAATTTTCTTTTTTTTCCCCCCGGACCCCTCTTTATACCTCTAGACTCGTTCGGACATGCCCCTAACATGTCCAGGCACACCGCCCAGGCATGCCGTACGTCCAGAAGACATGTCCGGGCATGTCCAGGCACACCGTCCAGGCATGCCGTACGTCCAGAAGACATGTCCGGGCATGCCGCCCAGGTATGACGTACGGACATACGTCATTTCCGGACATCACGTGGTCCAGGGACCGCCAGACTTCCGGTTCATTAAGCCACGCCCACATGTGACGTGGCAGCTTCTCATTGGATGACAGGGGTCATAAATCACTCTTTGGTATAATTTGACATAAAGTGGGTACCTTCTTTATTTACACAGATAGACAGATGTGACCAGGATTAGAAAACAATGCCTCAAAGGTCACATAAAGATATGCATATGACAAATATGACAAGCTAAAAGGGAAAAAAGAGAGATGCAAAACAAAAAGTACATAAAACCACAATGACTGGGTGCAAAGTGTCCCCAAAAAAATGAGCAGAGGCACATAAAACAAGACATGGGTAATCACAAATAGACAAAAATAAAATAGAATAAAATAAAGGAATGCAGAAGAATGCAAAATACGACAGTTTCTTGACAGAATCCAACCATAAATTGTCAACTTCCTCTTCAGCAGCATCTCTTTCAGTCTGACTATCCTACTGCTTTGTGGGCCAAATAGGCAACCTTTAACACATCTTTGTAATATATGAGCCTTTGTGTAGATGCACCCTGAGGATATCGTTTCCTTATCTGGTACACATCTGGTACAAATGTACCTGGCCATTTGTCTTCTTTTAACTGTTATAGGGGCTAATAGGACATGGGTCAGGGTAGGGGTGGGAAAATCGAATCGAAAATCTGGACTTCTTTTCTTCACAATTTTAAAATAGATTTTTCTGAAAATTTTTTTTTTTTTTTTTAAAATAAATAAAATGAATGCACTATAGATTTTTTTTTGTCATTTTTATTGTTTTTTTTTATTGATCTTTTTACTTGTCTTCTTGGGTATATTAGCAGCAGAATGATGGTCTGGCTATATTGTTTTTCTCATTGAAATGAAGAAAAATAACAAGCAAAAAAGAAGTTTTATACAGTTTTTTTTTTGTTTTGTTTTTAATCTACAAAAATTGCAATATTGAAGAATTTGGAGAATCGCAATTTAAATCGAATCGGCACCCAAAAAATCGGAATCAAATCGAAACAAAAGCATATCGTCACACCCCTCTGTGAGGGTGGTTGTGGGTGGGTGAAAGGGGACTATGGGTGTATGTGTGAGTGTGTCTTATCTATTTTGATGAAAATTGTTTTATTATGTTTTGTATTGTTTTTAAGCACAAAAAGTGCTATACAAATAAAGTTTGATTTGATGAGCCTAAATCACCTCCAATCAAATCTTCTAGTTATGTTTCCTTTTTTATTATCACATCAGATCAAACAAATGCATCCAGTGGGCTCTCCTCTGTTTGTTTCCCTCATTTCAGCTTACCTGTCAGCATCTGGGGGTACAGTACCCTGGATGATGATGATCTCCCCCGGGTTCAGGCCTCCAGCGATGGGTCCCGTGTATGGGATCACCTGAGATGGAGAGGTGATGTTAAAAACACTGAGTGCACACAGAACTGCTGCTTAAAGTCTGAACCTCCCTGCTGGCTCTGTCTCATTGCCCAGAGAGAAAATAAACCAATACAGACGACACAGCGGCTGCATGGGCGCGAGGTTAAGCTGTACTGGAAGCTACATGGGATTACATGGAGCAGTGCATCATACCAACACAGAGGGCTGATGTAGACTCCGTTATTTAGCCTCTTACCGGATTCAGAACGGTGTGTTTCGCGTTTGCCACAGACATTTGGCTCCTCGTACCAGACTGCGACGTGCAGCTGCAGGTGAAAGATAACGCAGTCTGCGGTTTCTGCAGCAAACAGAACCGGTCTGTAGCTCTACTGCGCTACACCGACATCATGGCAGTGGGCATTTTCGCTCACCAGCTGTCAACATGTCGCGCATGCGCTAAAACATACCACGTGACCAGCTCTGCTGAACAACAACAACAACAAGCTGGTGGTCCTGTCACTTTAAGACGATAAATGTATCATCACTTATAATTTATATTTTGCTTACATAGGCCTATAATTTACATTTTGTTAAAATAATTCCGCTGTAAAAGTAAAACAGTTATTTAAGTTGAAGGTTTATTTTGTTAATAACTGAATTATTAAACATCTGCAAACGATTTGAGCTAGAAGAAAGTGAGTTTTATTGGAAGCAGCTACTCTTAGATAAACATTAAAATTAGATAAATACAATTGAATGTGAAAATCCACATGTTCCAGTTTGAATGGAGATAATGGTATTCGGGTGCTGCATTCAAATACAATTGTCACCTCGGAATTTAAAAAACAAAATCTCAATTTTTTTTTTACAAACCTGTGAAAAAATGCAAAAAGATGACTTGTAATTCAGCAATTCAAATAAAGGTTAGATACTTATTTATTTTTATTTTTTAGACACTTGCTTATTTTTAACTGACATTTAAAAGACAGCTTAAACAGTAAACTGACATAACAAAATATAAGACAAAGTTTCTTTGGGGTATTGTATCGTATGCTGTTTATTACTTTGAGAAATCTGCTTAACTGTTGGAGGTCTGGTGTTTCAAAGCAACATTTACAAAAGAGAGAATTACCTTTATTTCCCCACGTTGTGTGTCCACAAAAGCCTTTCGAGCTGAGTATTTCTATGTCCTATGAGCTTGAACGCAGCATCAGTAAGTATCGTTTCTGTGTAAACTACGTCATCTCATCCTCTCAGTGAACAAGACGGAAACAATGAGGTCTGGTCAGTACCATGGAAATTCTTTATTTGAACATACTTATTAGGCCCGAGCACCTTGGCGGTGCGAAGGCCTATTGTAATTGCAGTGTTTATTATTATTATTATTATTATTATTATTATTATTAGGCCCGAGCACCTTGGCGGTGCGAAGGCCTATTGTAATTGCAGTGTTTATTATTATTAGGCCCGAGCACCTTGGCGGTGCGAAGGCCTATTGTAATTGCAGTGTTTATTATTAGGCCCGAGCACCTTGGCGGTGCGAAGGCCTATTGTATTTGCAGTGTTTATTATTATTTTTATTCGGACACTTCGCGTGCTTTTTTGGAGGCCTGAATGTGCTCGAAAACTCACCAAATTTGGCGTACCCCCCCAAGGGAATACGAAAAATTTGATATTTTGAGGTGCTCCAGAATGTTTGGGCGAAAGTGAACGAGAGCGCCACCTATTTTAGGTGCCCCGCCACCGCATGTCGTTAATCTTTATGAAAATTCATACACATGATCTACATGCTAGGGCGAACAAAAAATCCTCTTAATGTCATGGTGAAATGTCGACAGGAAGACGGCCATTTTAGGTCAAAGTCAATATTTTGGCGTTTTAGCACCTCGCATTTTAACGAACTCGTCCTAGAGCTTTTATCCCACTGAGCCACAAATTGCTCAGGATGTTCAGGAGGCATGTGTGATTAAATGTTGTGTTATTTCTTCTAATAGGAGACTTAGTTTACGAGGGGCGGGGCCTCAAAGTTTGATGTCTCGCCATGAAAAATTAAACGGATATAACTCCCACATAAAGCAACATTTCTGCACCAAATTTGCTAGATATGATGGCAGTCCCCTCCTACAGAGTTCTATATGTCAATATTTTGATTATGAAATAGCCACGCCCCCTGGAGGTCGAAAGTGTTGTTTTTTGCTCACACACCCATAACTCTGGCTTGGTGGACACCACATGGCCCAAATTCACTCAGGCATCGCAAAACATGTTGGTGAAAAGATCTGATAAAGGACGTTGCTCTACGCTGCACGGCGTGCCCGTGACGCCATGGCGAAGTTCCATGCAGCGACGTGACATCATAAATCACTGTAAAATTCTCAATTTTGATCTGATCACCCTAAAACTTATAGGGATTAATAAGGGATCAGTCCTGAACAGATTAATGTGACCATTGCTGGTGTAGACCTAAGCCCCGCCCACTTACAACAGGAAGTGGTTTTTTCCACGTTTGAGGGTCATGCTTCTAAGCAAATGGTCCCAAACACTTGAGACTCCTCCAAAACATGTCAAACCCTTTCATGATGCCACAATAAAAACCTCAAGTTGCTACGCTAAACGGGACATGGCGAATGGCGGTCCAACGCCATGAAACAGGAAGTACCTGTGACCAAGCCATGGAACCTTGGACCGCCACCATACTTGCCATGACTGATGACAGTAAGGCCCTGAACTAAGCCCCATTGAAACATTATGGAATAAATGGAGCATGTCTCCATAGCGCCCCCTACAAAATTTCAATCAATCAGCCCCGCCCACTACATGGACCGACATGAATAAAATTCAGCACAGTTGTAGAAGCTTCCAGTACCTTCAAAAAAGTCTCTTGGACATATGGGCTAAATTCAACAGGAAGTCGGGCATTTAGAAAAAGGTGCCATTTTTGGGGTCATTTCTTTGCCATGCATTTTAAACAACTCCTCCTAGGGATATTGTCCAACTGACACCCAACTTGCACAGGATGCTCAGGAGACATGTGTGATTTAAAGTTGTGTTATTTCTTCTAATAGAAGATTTAGTTTAGGAGGGGCGGGCCCTCAAAGTTTTATGTCTCATTAACAAAGACTTATTGCTAAAACTCCCACATAAAACAACATATCAGCACAGGAATCGACCCATTTGATGCCAGTCCTATGATGAACAAAATCTACAATGCAATAATATGACTATGAATTAGCCCCACCCCTTGGCAACAACAAGTGTCTGATATCATGAACCAGGAAGTACCTGTAACAAAGCCGTGAAATTGTTGATCTTCACCATACTTGCCATGAGTCATGACAGTTATGTCCTTAATAGAGTAAAATTACAATATAGTGGAGAAGATCGTAAATGGCTCCATAGCGCCCCCTACAATATTTCAATCAATCAGCCCCACCCACTACATTGACTGACATGGATATGATTCGGCACAGTTTTAGAACCTTCCAGTACCTTCAAAAAAGTCTCTTGGAAATATGGGCTAAATCAAACAGGAAGTCAGCCATTTTGAAAAGGGTGCCATTTTCGGGGTCATTTCTGTCATTTGCTTTGCCATGCATTTTGAGGAAGTTCTCCTAAGAATTTTGTCCAACTTTAACCCAAATGTGTCAGGATGCTCAAGAGGCATGTGTGATTAAAAGTTGTGCTATTTCTTTTAATAGGGGATATCGTTTAGGAGAGGCGGGGCAGCAAAGCAGATGTGATGCAATGAAAAGGAAAACTGACATAACTCCCACAAAAAACAACCAACCTGCACCAAATTTGCTACAGATGATGCCAGTCATATCCTTCACATTTCTGTATGTCAATAATTAGATTATAAATTAGCCCCGCCCCTTGGTGACAGGAAGTGACCCTTCATAAGGTCTAAATGGCCTGAAGTGCAGTCTGGCTGCACTTTAGATTGAGAGAGGCATGGGAAGGATGTTGCCAGGGGAGGCGGTGGCATTATGCCGAGCGGCGCCATGGTGCGAGGGCCTATATCACCGCTTGCGGTTTTAATTATTATTATTTTTATTCGGACACTTCGCGTGCTTTTTTGGAGGCCTGAACGTGCTCGAAAACTCACCAAATTTTGCGTACCCCCCCAAGGGAATACGAAAAATTTGATATTTTGAGGTGCTCCAGAATGTTTGGGCGAAACTGAATGAGAGCGCCACCTATTTTAGGTGCCCCGCCACTGCATGTCGTTAATCTTTATGAAAATTCATACACATGATCTACATGCTACGGCAAACAAAAAATCCTCTTAATGTCATGGTGAAATGCCGACAGGAAGGCGGCCATTTTAGGTCAAAGTCAATATTTTGGCGTTTTAGCACCTCGCATTTTAACGAACTCGTCCTAGAGCTTTTATCTCACTGAGCCACAAATTGCTCAGGATGTTCAGGAGACATGTGTGATTAAATGTTGTGTTATTTCTTCTAATAGGAGACTTAGTTTACGAGGGGCGGGGCCTCAAAGTTTGATGTCTCGCCATGAAAAATTAAACGGATATAACTCCCACATAAAGCAACTTTTCTGCACCAAATTTGCTAGATATGATGGCAGTCCCCTCCTACAGAGTTCTATATGTCAATATTTTGATTATGAAATAGCCACGCCCCCTGGAGATCAAAAGTGTTGTTTTTTGCTCACACACCCATAACTCTGGCTTGGTGGACACCACATGGCCCAAATTCACTCAGGCATCACAAAACATGTTGGTGAAAAGATCTGGTAAAGGACGTTGCTCTACGCTGCACGGCGTGCCCGTGACGCCATGGTGAAGTTCCATGCGGCGGCGTGACATCATAAATCACTATAAAATTCTCAATTTTGATCTGATCACCCTAAAACTTATAGGGATTAATAAGGGATCAGTCCTGAACAGATTAATGTGACCATTGCTGGTGTAGACCTAAGCCCCGCCCACTTACAACAGGAAGTGGTTTTTTCCACGTTTGAGGGTCATGCTTCTAAGCAAATGGTCCCAAACACTTGAGACTCCTCCAAAACATGTCAAACCCTTTCATGAGGCCACAATAAAAACCTCAAGTCGCTACGCTAAACGGGACATGGCGAATGGCGGTCCAACGCCATGAAACAGGAAGTACCTGTGACCAAGCCATGGAACCTTGGACCGCCACCATACTTGCCATGACTGATGGCAGTAAGGCCCTGAACTAAGCCCCATTGAAACATTATGGAATAAATGGAGCATGTCTCCATAGTGCCCCCTACAAAATTTCAATCAATCAGCCCCGCCCACTACATGGACCGACATGAATAAAATTCAGCACAGTTGGAGAACCTTCCAGTACCTTCAAAAAAGTCTCTTGGACATATGGGCTAAATTCAACAGGAAGTCGGCCATTTTGAAAAAGGTGCCATTTTTGGGGTCATTTCCTTTCCATGCATTTTAAACAACTCCTCCTAGGGATATTGTCCAACTGACACCCAACTTGCACAGGATGCTCAGGAGGCATGTGTGATTTAAAGTTGTGTTATTTCTTCTAATAGAAGATTTAGTTTAGGAGGGGCGGGCCCTCAAAGTTTTATGTCTTATTAACAAAGACTTATTGCTAAAACTCCCACATAAAACAACATATCAGCACAGGAATCGACACATTTGATGCCAGTCCCATGATGAACAAAATATACAATGCAATAATATGACTATGAACTAGCCCCACCCCTTGGCAACAACAAGTGTCTGATATCATGAACCAGGAAGTACCTGTAACAAAGCCGTGAAATTGTTGATCTTCACCATACTTGCCATGAGTCATGACAGTTATGTCCTTAATAGAGTAAAATTACAATATAGTGGAGAAGATCGTAAATGGCTCCATAGCGCCCCCTCCAATATTTCAATCAATCAGCCCCGCCCACTACATTGACTTACATGGATAAAATTCAGCACACTTGTAGACCATTCCAGTACCTTCAAAAAAGTCTCTTGGACATATGGGCTAAATCCAACAGGAAGTCAGCCATTTTGAAAAGGGTGCCATTTTTGTGGTCATTTCTGTCATTTTCTTTGCCATGCATTTTGAGCAACTCCTCCTGAGAATTTTGTCCAACTTTAACCCAATTGAGTCAGGATGCTCAAGAGACATGTGTGATTAAAAGTTGTGCAATTTCTTTTAATAGGGGATATCATTTAGGAGAGGCGGGGCAGCAAAGCAGATGTGATGCAATGAAAAGGAAAACTGACATAACTCCCACAAAATTTAAACCAACCTGCACCAAATTTGCTACAGATGATGCCAGTCATATCCTTCACATTTCTGTATGTCAATAATTAGATTATAAATTAGCCCCGCCCCTTGGTGACAGGAAGTGACCGTTCATAAGGCCTAAATGGCCTGAAGTGCAGTCTGGCTGTACTTTAGGTTGAGAGAGGCATGGGAAGGATGTTGGCAGGGGAGGCGGTGGCATTATGCCGAGCGGCGCCATGGTGCGAGGGCCTATATCACCGCTTGCGGTTTTAATTATTATTATTATTATTAGGCCCGAGCACCTTGGCGGTGCGAAGGCCTATTGTAATTGCAGCGTTTATTATTATTATTAGGCCCGAGCACCTTGGCGGTGCGAAGGCCTATTGTATTTGCAGTGTTTATTATTTTTATTCGGACACTTCGCGTGCTTTTTTGGAGGCCTGAACGTGCTCGAAAACTCACCAAATTTTGCGTACCCCCCCCAAGGGAATACGAAAAATTTGATATTTTGAGGTGCTCCAGAATGTTTGGGCGAAACTGAATGAGAGCGCCACCTATTTTAGGTGCCCCGCCACTGCATGTCGTTAGGCTTTATGAAAATTCATACACATGATCTACATGCTAGGGCGAACAAAAAAATCCTCTTAATGTCATGGTGAAATGTCCACAGGAAGGCGGCCATTTTAGGTCAAAGTCAATTTTTTTGGCGTTTTAGCACCTCGCATTTTAACGAACTTGTCCTAGAGCTTTTATCCCACTGAGCCAAAAATTGCTGAGGATGTTCAGGAGGCATGTGTGATTAAATGTTGTGTTATTTCTTCTAATAGGAGACTTAGTTTACGAGGGGCGGGGCCTCAAATTTTGATGTCTCGCCATGAAAAATTAAACAGCTATAACTCCCACATAAAGCAACATTTCTGCACCAAATTTGCTAGATATGATGGCAGTCCCCTCCTACAGAGTTCTATATGTCAATATTTTGATTATGAAATAGCCACGCCCCCTGGAGGTCAAAAGTGTTGTTTTTTGCTCACACACCCATAACTCTGGCTTGGTGGACACCACATGGCCCAAATTCACTCAGGCATCACAAAACATGTTGGTGAAGAGATCTGGTAAAGGACGTTGCTCTACGCCGCACGGCGTGCCCGTGACACCATGGCGAAGTTCCATGCGGCGGCGTGACATCATAAATCATTATAAAATTCTCAATTTTGATCTGATCACCCTAAAACTTATAGGGATTAATAAGGGATCAGTCCTGAACAGATTAATGTGACCATTGCTGGTGTAGACCTAAGCCCCGCCCACTTACAACAGGAAGTGGTTTTTTCCACATTTGAGGGTCATGCTTCTAAGCAAATGGTCCCAAACACTTGAGACTCCTCCAAAACATGTCAAACCCTTTCATGATGCCACGATAAAAACCTCAAGTTGCTACGCTAAACGGGACATGGCGAATGGCGGTCCAACGCCATGAAACAGGAAGTACCTGTGACCAAGCCATGGAACCTTGGACCGCCACCACACTTGCCATGACTGATGACAGTAAAGCCCTGAACTAAGTCCCATTGAAACATTATGGAATAAATGGAGCATGTCTCCATAGCGCCCCCTACAAAATTTCAATCAATCAGCCCCGCCCACTACATGGACCGACATGGATAAAATTCAGCACAGTTGGAGAACGTTCCAGTACCTTCAAAAAAGTCTCTTGGACATATGGGCCAAATCCAACAGGAAGTCGGCCATTTTGAAAAAGGTGCCATTTTTGGGGTCATTTCTTTGCCATGCATTTTAAACAACTCCTCCTAGGGATATTGTCCAACTGACACCCAACTTGCTCAGGATGCTCAGGAGGCATGTGTGATTTAAAGTTGTGTTATTTCTTCTAATAGAAGATTTAGTTTAGGAGGGGCGGGCCCTCAAAGTTTTATGTCTTATTAACAAAGACTTATTGCTAAAACTCTCACATAAAACAACATATCAGCACAGGAATCGACCCATTTGATGCCAGTCCTATGATGAACAAAATATACAATGCAATAATATGACTCTGAATTAGCCCCACCCCTTGGCAACAACAAGTGTCTGATATCATGAACCAGGAAGTACCTGTAAGAAAGCCGTGAAATTGTTGATCTTCACCATACTTGCCATGAGTCATGACAGTTATGTCCTTAATAGAGTAAAATTGCAATATAGTGGAGAAGATCGTAAATGGCTCCATAGCGCCCCCTACAATATTTCAATCAATCAGCCCCGCCCACTACATTGACTGACATGTATATGATTCGGCACAGTTTTAGAACCTTCCAGTACCTTCAAAAAAGTCTCTTGGACATATGGGCTAAATCAAACAGGAAGTCAGCCATTTTGAAAAAGGTGACATATTTGGGGTCATTTCTGTCATTTTCTTTGCCATGCATTTTGAGCAACTCCTCCCAAGAATTTTATCCAACTTTAACCCAAATGAGTCAGGATACTCAAGAGGCATGCGTGATTAAAAGTTGTGCTATTTCTTTTAATAGGGGATATCGTTTAGGAGAGGTGGGGCAGCAAAGCAGATGTGATGCAACGAAAAGGAAAACTGACATAACTCCCACAAAAAACAACCAACCTGCACCAAATTTGCTACAGATAATGCCAGTCATATCCTTCACATTTGTGCATGGCAATAAATAGATTATAAGTTAGCCCCGCCCCTTGGTGACAGGAAGTGACCCTTCATAAGGCCTAAATGGCCTGAGGTGTAGTCTGGCTGCACTTCAGGTTCAGAGAGGCATGGGAAGGATGTTGCCAGGGGAGGCGGTGGCATTATGCCGAGCGGCGCCATGGTGCGAGGGCCTATATCACCGCTTGCGGTTTTAATTTACATATGTTCCCACTTGAGTGATTTTGCTTTTAGCAAACTGTTTATGTAGGTCTCTCCATGTTGTATTTCAGGAGCAGTTGCTGCCATCACAGCAGGAGCAGGTAAAAAAAGTTTTGTGTGCATTTTTTTTTCTTGTTCCCGTTTCTACTTTTTTAATTTCATGTTGCGATCAAGACAGAAACGACTTACAATTAGATCTCCTTTAGATATAATAACTGGTACAATGATGCACCAGATTGTGTGGTTTTAGGATAATTTGGGCATTTTGCCTGTTTGCTCCATGTTTATTCCCTCTGCTGAGGTTAATAAACAGCAGGTTTTAAAAAGATTCAACCCCAACATCACAGTGATTTCCCAGTTTTGTTGTTCTTTTCCTGTTTGTGTACATACCAGTGTGCAATACAGCAGTCAGTGTGTGTCCTGAGGAAAACAATAACTATTTAGTCAGACCTCCCTGTATCAGAGGGGCATCACTTGTAGCTGGAGCAAACAATAAACAAGCTGATCAATACAAATAATGGTGTTTTTTGTTTATTTCATTCTTAATTTCAGCCACTTGTGATTTGTTCCTTGCTTTCTGCCGAATACCCTACCAATCAGGGTTGATTTGTCAGCTACTAAGGATGCTAGTTGGAAAACCTCCTGTCAAGTCAGGAGTAAACCTGACTCGAAAGTCACCTGTGCTGAGTCAGATTTTTACCACACACTAATATGAACCATTTCTCATCCTGTACATGTGTAGTAGGAGCAGTGGGAGCAGCAGGGGCCGTGGCCCTGGCCCCAGTTGCTCTCGGGGCCGCGGGTTTTACCTCAGCTGGAATAGCAGCTGGCTCCTATGCAGCGGGCATGATGTCATCTGCAGCCATTGCTAACGGTGGAGGAGTGGCAGCAGGAAGTCTGGTTGCTATTTTGCAGTCTGCAGGTATTTTGAGCTCATTAAGTACCTCATCGAAGTCTGTTCTCTGTTCATTAGAAAGTGCAATTCCTTCTGTATTTTCTGTCTTAAAAATGGCAACAAAAAGTGGAATTAATTAGTCATAACTATGTGAATTCAGCGACATCTCTTCTGTATCTCATGTGTTTAAACCCATTTGCAATGTTTTTGTTTCTCTGTGCAGGAGCTGCTGGTCTGTCAGCCACCACCTCTGCAGTTGTGGCCAGCGTTGGAGGTGTTGCTGGAGCAGCTGTGACATGGCTGACCAGAATTATGCGGAAAAAATGAAGGAAATCAACATTTCATAAATGATCTGCTGGAGTATTCTACAGTATAGTCATGCATGCTAACTTTCAGCATCTGTCTTTACTCTGATATCATATAAATCATTCATTTTATTGTGACATTTAAATCAGACATTAAGCACTACTATGCTGATTGCACTTAATAAATTCTTACCACCTCGACATCTTCATGTCTGTCCTCGGCTCTGTTTGCATCTGTTTTGGAGAGGGACTAAGTCAAGTGCAAACTGGGCAATGAGACAAAGAAGAAAACTTGCATCTCAAATAAAGAATAATTTGTTGTTTCTTTTGGTAATTATTTAATCTTTCGGTCTTCATTGAGTAAAACAATCTAAATATGGCTGAGGCATGTTTAATGTTTTATTAATTTATTTGCTTTGTTTTTGTTTTTCCTATTTTAATTACTAAAATCTGACTGGAAAAATAAATAGTTGATCTAAATACAAATGTAACATTTGTATCAATTCAATTCAACTTTATTTATATAGCGTCAAATCACGGCAATGCCATCTCAAGACGCTTTACAGACAGAGGGGAAAACATAATGAAGGCCAATTCATAACAGCCTATATAAGGAAACCAACAGATTGAGTTGAGTCCAACTCAATCTCCCATCCTGAGCAAGCACACTGGCAACAGTGGGAAGGAAAAAACTCCCTTTTAACAGGAAGGAAACCTCCGGCAGAACCCGGCTCAGGACAGGCAGCCATCTGCCTCTGCTGTGTGGGGGGAAGAGGACAGAAAGACAAATAGACAACAGGAACTGCTACTCCCGGCCAGGGAGACCTGCTGAGACAGGAGACATACATGTTAATGATGCAACACTGTTATGGGGGGGGGGGGGGGGGGTAAAAGAAAGAGATAAAGAGAAAAAGAAAAGCTCAGTGTATCAGGAAATGTCCCTCAGCAGTCTAAACCTATAGCAGCATAACTAAGGGATGCTAACCATCCCTAGCTATAGGACTTATCAAAAAGATAAGTCTTCAGCCTAGTCTTAAAGGTGGGGAGGGTGTCTGCTTCCCTAACACTAACTGGGAGCTTATTCCATAAGAGAGGGGCCTGATAACCAAAGGCTCTGCCTCCTGCTCGGCTCTTTGAGACTCTAGGAACCACAAGTAAGCCTGCAGTCTGCGAACGAAGTACTCTACTTGGTATATAAGGAACAATGAGGTCTTTGATATATAGTGGTGCCTGGTTGTGGAGGGCTTTATATGTAAGGAGAAGGATTTTAAATTCTATTCTAGATTCAACAGGCAGCCAATGAAGAGAGGCTAAAACTGGAGAAATATGATCTCTCATGCTGGTTCTGGTCAGGACTCTGGCTGCAGAATTCTGGATCAGCTGAAGGCTTTTCAGGGCATATTTAGGACAGCCCAGTAATAGAGAGTTACAGTAATCTAGTCTCGAAGTAACAAAAGTGTGAACCAGTTTTTCTGCATCACTCCGAGACAGAATGTCCCTAATTTTGGCTATATTACGTAAATGAAAGAAGGCTGTTTTAGTAACCTGCTTAATATGTGGGCCAAAGGACAGGTCAGGGTCAAATATTACTCCAAGGTTTCTCACTGTAGCACTGGAAGCTAAAGTAATGCCATCCAGGTTCATTACAAAACCGGAAAATTTAGCTCTGAGTTTTTCAGATCCAACGAGAATTACTTCAGTCTTATCTGAGTTTAATAGGAGAAAATTTCTAGACATCCAAGTCTTTATGTCTATGAGACAATTTTGTAGCCTATTGGGCTGATTTGTTTCATCTGGTTTAAAGGATAAGTATAGTTGAGTATCATCTGCATAACAATGAAAGTTTATTCCATGCTGTCTAATAATTTTGCCTAAAGGGAGCATATATAGCGTGAAGAGTATTGGTCCAAGTACAGAACCTTGAGGAACTCCATGACTTACTGTAGTTTGGGAGGAGGACTTGTCATTTACATGAACAAACTGAAATCTATCAGATAAATATGATTTAAACCAGCTTAACGCTGTACCTGTAATTCCAATCACCTGTTCTAGTCTTTGTAACAGAATGTTATGATCGACTGTATCAAATGCAGCACTAAGATCAAGCAAGATAAGTACGGACACAAGTCCTTTGTCTGAGGCCATAAGAAGGTCATTAGTAACTTTCACCAATGCTGTCTCAGTACTATGATGAGCTCTAAATCCTGACTGAAACTCCTCGCATAAATTATTTCTGCTCAGGTGGGCATGTAGCTGAGCTCAAACTATTTTCTCCAGAATTTTGGACATAAACGGGAGATTAGATATAGGTCTATAATTTGCTATCACCTCTGGATCCAGAGATTGCTTTTTAAGTAAAGGCTTGATTACAGCAGTTTTAAATGATTGTGGTACATATCCTGTCACTAAAGACATATTGATAAGATTTAGTAGTGATGTATTAATTAAAGGGAAAATGTCCTTAAAGAGGCTCGTTGGGAGAGGGTCTAAGATACAGGTGGATGGTTTAGATGAAGCTATTATTTTAGTTAATTCAGAGGGTTGGACAGGACAGAAACTATTTAGACACAAGTCAGATCCTGGTTCTAAGGATGCTTCGGAGACCACAACAGGCTCAACATTATAGGTAGAAGGAAGAGTATTGTGAATTTTCTAATAGTGTCAATTTTATTCCTGAAAAAATACATGAAATCATCACAGCTAAGTGAGAAAGGAATACATGGCTCCACAGCGCTCCGGCTCCTAGTAAGCCTAGCTACAGTGCTGAAAAGAAACCGAGGGTTGTTTTTGTTTTCCTCTATCAATGATGAATAATAAGCTGTTCTTGCCGTACATAAGGCTTTTTTGTATACGCTTAAACTTTCTTTCCAGGTTAAGTGAGACTCCTCTAGTCCTGATGAACGCCATCTGTTTTCCAAACGCCTTGATGCCTGTTTTAGAGCTCAAAGCTGGGAATTAAACCAGGGAGCCTTCATAATCTTACCTAATTTCTTCTTCTTTAGGGGAGCAACATTATCCAAGGTTGTACGCATTGAAGCTGTTATAGTATCAGCATGTTGATCAATCTGAGCAGGAGTAAGGCTTAAAGGGGGACTCTCAGTCATGCTAACACATGGTAGATGTGAAAAAATTTATTCAATTGATTGTTTAAATTTTGTAATATTATTGTCTGATAAACATCTACTATAGTAGAATTTATTTTTGGTCAGTGAGTAATCAAATAAAGTGAATTCAAAGGTTAACAAGAAGTGATCGGACAAGACAGGGTTTTGAGGAAATACTTTGAGCTTATCAGTCTCAATACCATATGTTAGAACAAGATCAAGAGTGTGACCATGAGAGTGAGTGGCTCCATTGACATTTTGTGAAAACCCAATTGAGTTTAGAATAGAGCTAAAGGAAATGTTTAAACTATCATTTTCAACGTCAACATGAATATTAAAATCACCTAGTACAATGACCTTATCAGTAGTCAGCACTAACTCCGACAAGAGATCAGAGAATTCGGTCAGAAACTCGGAGTAAGGTCCAGGTGGGCGATACACTAATGCTAAAAGGAGCGGTTTCTCTGAATTCCATTTTGGATTAGATAAATTTAATGTCAGGAATTCAAAGGATTTATAGTTAGTTTTGTGTTTAGGATTAATTAAAAATTCTGACTTAAAAATAGCTGCAACACCTCCTCCTCTGCCTGTAGTTCTAGGAATGTGAAAGTTTAAATAGTTAGCTGGCGTAGCTTCATTAATACTAACATAATCCTCTTGCTGTAACCAGGTTTCCGTAAAACAGAATAAATCAATGTGGTGATCACCTATCAAGTCATTGACTAATAAAGACTTATTTGGGAGGGATCTAATATTCAGTAGGCCACACTTTGTCTTATTTTCAGATTTTATTAGATCCATTGTTTTTATTTTTATGAGGTTTTCACGATTAACCCCAGAAGTGTTTTTGTGTTGTTTAATTCTTACTGCTGGGAAGTTGTATAAGGTCGGAATGGGGTTTTGGGTGGGCGGCGGCAGGTGGGAAGCTGCAGAAAAGTGTGTAGGACTACAATTCTGCCTCCTGGTCCCAACCCTGAGTTGTCAATTTAGCTGACTAATAAAAGAGTCCCGGTGTCGTTACCGCCGACGTGAATTACAATCTTACGGTATTTACGTTTAGCCTTAGCCAGCAGTTTCAAATACGATTCGATGTCGCCCGCTCTGGCCCCAGGAATGCATTTGACTATGGTCCCCGGTGTCTCTAGAGCCACGTTTCTGACTATGGAACTACCTATAATCAGGGTTTCTGCCTCAGCGGGTGTGTCACCGAGCGGGGAAAATCTGTTAGAAACGTGAACAGGTCGGTGGTGGCCAGTGGGTTTTGGTTTGGGGCTACGCTTCCGCCTGACCGTCGTCCAGCCCGCCTCGGCTCCCGGCTGCGCGGGAACTGCTGAGGGACGGCTCGGGATGGCTGCCCTGGCTGGTAGCTCCGCACTGGCTAATGGGGGCTTGCTGACTAACTGGTTCCCTAACTGAGTGCGGAGCTGGGCTTCTAACTCACAGAGCCTCGCCTCCAAGGCTGCCAAGCTGCTACACTTAATACACCTACCGTTATCACTAAAGGAGGCGGAGGAGTAGCTAAACATCAGACACACCGAGCAAGAAAAGGCAGGGGACCGGGGTGTGGGAAGAGAGCTAGCAGCCATGCTAAAACCGAGTGCTTGAGCTGTTTAAGTCAGTAAACAGAAAGCCAAAGATCCCAAAAATAAATGCAATATATAGAACAGTGGTTTGGGAAGATATTGTGCGCTAAAGTGAGTGGTTGGTTAACAATAGATAGAAGTTAGAAAGAAGTTAAAGGAGCCAACGGCTCGTAGCAATCCGCAGTAACACACGCTAGGGAAACAGGAAATGACACAATACGTTACCGCAACGTCAGCGCGTCCAGACAGCGCCAAATGTATTTAGGATACATTTGTATCCTAAATACAAATGTAACATTTGTATTTAGGATAATGTCACTTTTGCCAATGAGAAAAAAAATAGGAGAAAAATGATAAATCAAGTCAATGAAGTAAAGAACTAAAGAAAACAAATTCCACTGAAACCTGAGAAGTATTAATGCAAAATGAATGTTGATAAATAAAAATGTTGACATGTTCACTCGTGTTTTTTTTTTGTTGTCTTTTTTATGTCTGTCTTTGTGTCTGTAAATAAATATTGATTAGTTTGTTTGTTTACTGAGTTAATTTACTGAGTTAACTTTTGAAAACTTGTTATGTGACTCTCTACTCCCCCCTTCTGGACAGACTTGAGTTCAGTTTTGTTTCTCAAGAAACAAAACCAGATTTGGTGGATAAAAAGTAGGGGTGGGAAATTGAATCGAAAAATCAAGTATCGGTATTCTTAGCTCCACAATTTTAAAATCTCTTCTTTTTTTTTTTAGAACATTTTTTTTTAAATTAAATTAAAATAATCCATCATAATTATTTTTGTCATTATTATTGTTTTTATTTATCTGTTTACTTGTCTTCTTGCTATTATCGCAGCAGAATGATGGTCTGGCTACTGTGTTGTTTTTCCTGATTGAAGTTTTAAAAAAATGATGAGCAAAAACTAAAGAAAAGTTTTGTACATTTTTTTTTTTTTTTTTTTTTAGTCTAGAAAAATCAGCAATATGGAAGAATTGTGAGAATCGCAATTTAAATCTAATCCGCACCCAAAAAATCAGAAACCAATCGGACGAAAGCATGTCGTAACAGCCCTAATAAAAAGCTTAGTGGTGGCACCATAAGGAACCATGACCATGTTTTCTTAATTAGCTCACGCTTCTGTGCCCAAGAGTCTACTCTTTTATATAAATTTCACTTTCTTTCAGTTTCTATTTTCGCTTTTCCTTTTGTTTCTCAAATCTTAATCTGATCTAAAAACTTTAAAAGAATCATAACAATTTCTTTCCAGGAAGGTAAGATGAACTTTTAAAATCTGAATCACCCTGAATGTGTAAGAAGTTATTTTTTCCTGCTTCTCTGTAGAATAGTTATTTTAAAAAAAAAAAAAAAACATTGATAACTTGGGTGTGTTATATCATGCAGGTATGGCTGGTCTGTCAGGGGCTGCTACCACAGCTGTAGCCGGTGCTGGAGGAACATTGGGCTTCCTGGATACTCTCATCTGAAACCAAACACTGAACGACTGAAAACAGGCTTCCAGCTGCAATTCCTCCTCCATTTGCAACTGCTAAAGATGACATCAGTTTGGCAGCAAGGGAGCCTGCTGCTATCCCAGTTGAGGTGAAACCCAGGGCAGCCAGCGCAGCAGGAGTCAGAGCCACAGTAGCTGCACCTCCTGTCAACAACAAATCTATTCTCACATCTTTTAAGTTTGTTGCATTTTTATTTATACGTTGAAAATGTCATAATGCCTTACCTGCACCTACAACAATAGCCTTACCTATTAATGAGACACAAAATTTCAAAGATACTTTGGTTAAGAAAAAATGCATGAAATGAATCTGAAAAGGATATTAATGAGTAGAAAAATATTTACTCACATATTTCTTCCATGTTAGCTTAGGAGGATGAGATCAGCTGTTGGTGATGTCCTGTGATGCAAGAATAGAGAAGAAGATCACTCGGAGAGCACAAACCTCCGCTAAGGCCTTTAAAAAGTTCCAAGAGTCCACTCTTTTATATTCTTTCACTTTCTTTCAGTTTCTATTTTCCTTTTGTTTCTTAAATCTCACCGTCTGATCTAATAACTTTAAAAGAATCATAATTTCTTTCCAGGAAGGTGAGATGAATGGATGTGACTGTACAGTATGTTGTCAGGCTGGTATTCTGTCAATGATGTATTCATGAGTGATGATAAAGAAATTCTTCACTTTGTGTGTTTACTGTTTGTTCACGCAAGTCCCTGAGTGAGTTACTTTTTGCCCTCTGCATTTTGTAAATAAGTGCAACTTATTAATAAATACACATTTTAATAGAGGGAAGAGTCAATGTGCTGATATCCATTAAGGTTGTTTAACTAGATCAAGGCTGTAGTTGCCAATACATTAAGAGATATCTAAAACAGGCTGGGGCATGTTTAAGATTTTATTTATTTATTTGCTTTTTTTATTTCCCATTTTAAAGATTAAAATCTGACTGGAAAAATAAATAGTTGATCTAAATACAAATGTCAGCCCAAAACATTGTTCAGACAAGTAACTATTTACTTAAACTGGCCTTTTTTTCCATTGAAAGATGTGCAGTGAGCTTTAGTGGTAAAAGGGAGGTAAATGTCCCAAACAGGCCTTCACGGATGTATCAACTCTCCCATCATCTGTGAGGATTTTCAGAATCTGAAGACGATATGGATCTAATTCTGCAGCAGATCGGACAAACAGCTGTGATCAGAATATTAAAAGTGCAGTTCTGAGATGCTTCCGCTTTATACATATGCTGGTACAAGCAGGTTTAAATGGTGCAGAATGTTGCAGCTTGAATCTGCATCTCTTAAAGTTTCTATATTAAACATTTTCATCCTGTTTTGAAAAACCTTCAACTTTTTTTTCTCATGATCAGTTAATTTCTTATAGTCTGATATTTTTTGGTTTTGTACCTCTTGCTGTGATCTATCATCACAGATTCATAGATGGCTTCTCACTGTTATATTGTAAACCGTCAGAAAACCTCCAGCTTCTGACTCTAAACTCTTCAATTTCTACCTAAAAACTGGGACAGCAAATACAGAAAAACAATAGTTTATTTTTACATGAATTTTTATTTAAGCGTTTTATCACAACAGCACAGAGGATGGAAACAACTTCAACTCGCAAAGGTTTATAACAGAATGTTACATTAAGAAAACAATAAAAATAGTTTTAAACATTATTTTAGATGTATCATGTACTCATACACCACTGGGAAACTGGTCCCAGTCGAGGGAAAGATGGATGGTGCTAAATAGAGAAGTATTCTTGAGCAAAACCTCTATCAATCTGTCTGTGATCTGATACTAGGGCGGAGATTCACCTTCCAGCAGGACAATGACCCCAAGCATACTGCTAAAGCAACACTTGAGTGGCTTAAGGAGAAAAATGTAAATGTGTTGGAATGGCCTACTCAAAGTCCAGACCTTAATCTAATTGAGAATCTGTGGTCAGACTTAAAGATTGCTGTTCATAAGCGCAAACCATCAAACCTGAAGGAGCTGGAGCAGTTTTCCCTTGAAGAATGGGCAAAAATCCCTGTGGCAAGATGTGGTAAACTCATAGAGACTTATCAAAAACGACTTGCAGCTGTGATCATCTCAAAGGGTGGCTCTACAAAGTACTGACATTGATGGGGTGAATACTTATACACAATGATGTTTTCTGGTCTTCTGTCTCATTTGATGTTTGCTTCACAATAAAAAAAACATATAATGTCTTCAAAGTTGTGTGCATGTTCTGTAAATGAAATGATGCAAACCCTTGAATAATCCTTTTTTTATTCCAGGCTGTGAGGTAACGAAACATGAAAAATGTCAAGGGGGGTGAATACTATTGCAAGGCACTTTAAGTGACTGTAAGTCTAAATATGACATCAGTTTGGTAGCAAGGGAGCCTGTTGAGGTGAAACCCAGGGCAGCCAGCGCAGCAGGAGTCAGAGCCACAGTAGCTGCACCTCCTGTCATATCTGTTCTTCTCACATCTTAAAAGTTCATTGCATTTTTATGCTCATGCTAAAAATGTCATAATGCCTTACCTTGCATCTACAACTATAGCCTTACCTATTAATGAGACACAAAATAAAATATTTTTTAAAAAAAACATTTGTTGAGAGGAAAAATGCATTAAATAAATCTGAGGAGGATATTAAAGTGAGGAAAAATATTTTTTCTCACGTATTTCTTCCATGTTAGCTTATGAGGATAAGATCAGCTGTTGGTGATGTCCTGTGATGTTGCAGAAGAGTAATGCTAAAGGGTGGGGTTGTGCTTTAGTTTTCACTTCTTGGGAAATGAAACTGCCTGCGCTCATTGTAGCAGCTGAGGCGGGGCAGTGAGTCATCAACCAACCAGATCAGCTGGAGGAAACAGTCATCCTATATAATGGCCCTTTTTCATTAGTATCAACTTATTTAAACTTAAATCACCTCGACTCAGTTTGTAGGGTTTTCAACTACGCTGTACACGTTTACTGGAACTTTTTTTGTAACTCCTTAGCCGAGGTTCTGATCCCTGGACAGTCGAGACTCATTCGGATTGAAGCGAAATCATGGGACTTTGTGAGTATGGTCTAGCAGCTTTTTTGGCAGCATTGATATAAGTTAAAACTAAACCTAATGGTCTAGATTTAAGTGATGTCAGCTCAGCTTGTCTGTTTGTTTTCAGTGACTTTCGCTGCTGTTGCTTTGGGAGCAGGTAAACTACATGAACCACCTTCTTTCTCACTTGTGAAAAAACAAATCTAAACATGGAGCAGCTATTTCAGTATTTCAGAACCATTTGATGCAGTTAACAGGTTTCCTCTCTGATCATATCAGGAGGAGCAGTAATCTCTGCTCCTATCGTGCTGGGAGCAGTTGGTTTCACCTCAGCTGGGATAGCAGCTGGCTCCTATGCTGCAGGTATGATGTCATCTGCAGCCATTGCTAACGGTGGAGGGGTGGCCGCAGGAAGTCTGGTGGCAGTTCTGCAATCAGCAGGTAAGAACTTTAATCAGTACATGTTCAATAATAACAGCATGCACTTAAATTACTAAAAATTAGACACCTTTTGAAATCTGAATAATCCTGAATGTGTAAGAAGTTATATTTCCTGCTTCTCTGTAGATTAGTTCTTGAAACAAATCATTGAAAGCTTGTGTGTGTTATATCATGCAGGTATGGCTGGTCTGTCAGGGGCTGCTACCGCAGGTGTAGCCAGTGCTGGAGGAGCAGTGGGCCTCCTGACTGCTCTCATCTGAGACCAAACACATCAAGACTGAGACCAAGTTCATGAAGGAAGGATAATGTCACTTTTGCCAATGAGAAAAAAAAAAAATAGGAGAAAAATATTCATCTGGTCAGCAAAATAAACAACTTAAGAAAGCAAATGTCACTGAAACCTGACAAGAAGCATCAATACAAAATAAATGATGATAAATAAAAATGATGACATGTTCACTCGTTACTTTCTCTCTCTGTCTTTGTTTCTGTAAATAATTATTGAGGCAATTTTTTACATAAAAATGTTTTTTTTTTTTAAATTGAAAAAACAAATTAATTAATAGAAATAATAAAACTTGATAAGCACTAACCTCCACTTTTAAAAAGTTCCTGAATCCAAACAGTGATCCTTATCACCACCAAAAATGAATCCGTTTTTCATTTTCTCATTTCCAACAACCCCTGAAAATTTAATGAAAATCTGTTCATAACTTTTTGAGTTATCTTGAACAGACACAGATCAACGCCAGGTAAAACACAACCTTCTTGGCGGAGGTAAAAAACAAGCCCAAATGCAGGCAATATGTTACATCGCGCTGTAATAATGCGCATCAGAAGCACATCAAAAGTCCGCACATAAACAGAACAGATGTCTTTACCAGCTGTCTCTTCAATAACCCTGGGGGTACCTGTTGCACGGTCACATATCTCGGCCACTTGTCATTTATTACTTCCACCAAGGTATGTTTCACCCACTGTTTATCTGTTTGTCTGTTTGTGCTCAACATAACTTAAAAGGTTCTGGATGGATTTTCATTCAATTTTCAGGAGTCGTTGGAAATGTGAAAAGAAAGAACTGATTTCATTTTGGTGGTGATCCGGATCACGGTTTGGATCCAGGAACTTTTAAAAGGTGTTGCGCTGAGCTGCTGGGAACAGCAGTTCATGGCGGAGCGCTGGCTCTGATGGATCGCCTCTAATAAGTTTCTAAAACTAATTCAATTGTCTATTTTCTGATTATCAAGTTCCACTGAGAAGCAGAACAACCACCAGTCAAGCTATAACTAATGTTTTTGGACTTTAAGGAGGAAGCCAGCATATTAAGAGACAACCTACACATGCATGAGGAGAACACACAAACTCCACATAAAGCTGAAAGGGTGAATTAGAGATCCTCTTGTTGCGGGCGTGAAGAACACAAACTCTACCAAATAATCATAATTAAACAGTTTTATGTTTACCCTTTTCCAAAAGTTTATTCTCTGATAGCTGTGTACCTGAGTCTACTCTTACACTCTTTCAGTTTTTGTCAGTTTCTATTTCTCTTTATTTTCTCCCTGATCTAAAAACTCTAAAAGAATGATAATTTTTTTCCAGGAAGGTGAGCTGAATGGATATGTCTGTACAGTATGTTGTCATGCTGGTATCCTGTCAATCACATCACAGTGAGTACTTGCCCTCAACTTTACCATCGTTCAAACAGGAACTCCCTGCTGGTATTTGAGTAACCAGTTCTGAAGAGATATCAGCATTGTTTCTACCTTAAACTCCAAATCCTTGGTTTTGTGTTTTATATGTTTATTGAGTGTGATTGTGGTCTACTGGTATCCAGTCTGACTACAGCAGGAATATAGGACATGCAGTAATGCTCCTTCATGCTTTGGATGCAGCAGTCTGTCAGTTTATTTGTGTCTATTCTGCAGTCTGATTTGTGACTGTATGAGCTAATAATCCGTGTGTAATATATGGTATATTTTTTTCCCAACATTACCAGAATGATCAGTAACACTGAATCCCTAACACTAATAGGTAAAAGTGTTTTGATGTTCTCCCTGTTTTTCAACTTAGTTCCTCAACAGCCATCAAACTTGGACAAAGGAGCAGGTTGAAAAAAGGAGTAGGCTACCTGTCGAACGAATGTGCAGTGAAATTAGTTTGGTTCATCATTCATAAAGTTGGATCAAAATGATTCCATGTTTAGTTTGCTGAAGGATGAGCCTTTTGGGTTTTTTTTTAACAGGAAAACCACATTTGTGAGGTTAAGAGTAAAATCATTTGTGTGTAAAATCTTTAAGTTTGTGCAGTTTGTAATGTGTACATGTGTAAATGTATTCTTTGTGTTCAAATTGCCTGACATTTGTATGTATCTTTCTAAATACCCACAGTTCTGCACAAACTGGTTGACACACATTACAAATGACGTATTACATATTTGTTATCATCATTATTAGGCTGCAAAACATTTTTAACTGACTGCAAACACCACACCAAAAGCAAGACAAGCAGGTTTGTTTGTTCAGCCCATTTCATGTTTAAGATGAGTCAAACTGCCTTAGGGCAAAGTGAAAAAGAAAATTAAAAGTCCTTCAAATAGACCAATTTAAAACAAATTTAAAAAAAGCTGAAAAACAGCAAAAATAGAGACAGAATATATATATATATATATATATATATATATATATATATATATATATATATATATATATATATATATATATATAGTGGGAGTAGATTTTTAAAAAGGACATCAACAGGATATACTATAGTCAACACCATCACATCACTGTCAATGTACAAATTCGAAAAAATACATTCGGAAAGAAAAAGAAAGAGTTTCTACCTCTTTTTGAAGAATTTAAGGTGGATGTTGACATTTGTTTTTTGCCATCTGCATTTAGGTTTTCATTAGTTGTTTTTTTTTTTTTTTCCAAATGCACCATTATGGAATTTCTCCCCAGAGCTCTTTCCTCACTTCCTCACAGACCCGTGTTGGAGCACTGGACACCAATACATCTGTAATTGTCAACGCAAACTCATTTATAAGCTTGTTAATTGTTCCAGACGAGGAGGCAGTCTGAGAGAATAATGGTTGTTACATGTGTATATCACTTAGTGTGTACTTCTGTTGTGCACCAGAGATTTATATGAAACAGGCATGAACAAACAAAGGCACATCATTTACTGTCATCCTAGAAATGTTCAGTTCAATTCAACTGAGCTCTATTTGTATGGCTCCACTTCCCAACAATGTCATCTCAGGGCACTTTGCATACAAATCCATTTGAGCCAATTGTTAAAATTGGTTCAGGAAAACCTACAGATTACAATAAATCTTGAGGTGAGGAAGCATGAGGCGACAGTGGAAAGAAAAAACACTTCCTTTTAACAGTAAAAACAAGTCAAGTATCTGCTCCTTGTTGGCTCTGTTACATGTTTGCTAAACTTATAGTTATCTGGAATATCACATTGGTTTTTTTTTTAGTGCTTTTGGCCTGGGAGAGGTCATCTTTCTTTCAGTTTCTGTGTCTTCCTTTTTCCTTTTTTCTTTCTGTTTTAAAAACTCTTTAAGAATTATAACACTTTGTTTCCAGGAAGGTGAGCTGAATGGATATGTCTGTACAGTATGTTGTCATGCTGGTATCCTGTCAATCATATCACAGTGAATACTTGCCCTTATGCCAGTCATGCATGCATTCATTAGCTGTTTTGCTCATTTTACAGAAGCTTTATTAGACAACACCAGATTGTCTTATTGAAGGGCAGAAAAGATAAACCAAACATACATTTTCTTATTTGTTGTGTTGCTTTCTTTTCTGTTTTATATTCCTGACATGACACATAACAAGAACTCATACCAGCCTGAAGCAAGACATACCTCAACTTGTTTCTACATGGACATGGTTTTAATTCTAATGATCACATAACTCATAACATAACACGTAACTCAGTACAGTTTAAACCTTAGCACGCCCTGTGTTTTATGGAGTTCCCTTTGAAGGGTCAGGGTTCGCAGGTTGCAAACCACAGGCTTAGAAATATGCCGTAAGAGAACACAGTAACTCTGATAGCAATGTATTTAAAGGAAGTACATTCTGAAGCTGGGAGAAGCTACAGTAATACAAGGAGAGCAGCTGTATTAGTATTGCTGTGTAACTGGGTCTTAGTTAAAAAAATAAAATCACATTTATACTTATGCATAAAGAAAGCAGCCTTTTTTTTATGTTTCATGTTTTGTTTTTTTTTGTGTCAGATTCATTGATCCAAAAATATTTCTGGTAAAATTCTGGGCTATGGAATTGTGTTTTAGTGTATCTAAATGTATTGAATATATTTTCAAAAAATAGGAACATAACATATAAGAGAGACCACTGCCAACAATCAACATTTAACAATAGTTTATTAAAGAAACCAACAGCAACCAAAGGAGGAGGGAGCCCCAGCCGAAATAAACAAAAGAAGGGAGCAGTCACAAACCAGCCACGCAGTGGGCCGTAGGATCTGGCTGCTCCCCAAACAAAAAGAAGATCAAACCAAAGAACCAAAACCGAAAACTGGACTACCAGAGACTCCCTGCTCAAAACAACCAACAGGAACCAGTGGAGATGTTGGCAGTGACCTCTGCCTGAGTCTCCCGCTTTATGTCCATCCCAGCCAATCACTGCAGAGGAAATAAAAGCCATAATAACACACACCTGGAAACGATAAGGTGAAACAGCTGACCATGGCACGCACAACAATATATTTTAAGTATTTGTTTTTAAATGCATCATTAATACAGGGAGACAAGTTGATATATTATTCTTACAGTAACCACAGCCACAATATGGATATGCTGTAACTTGATCTTATTTTATCCTAATCTTATGATAATGAAAATTGATAATAATGCAGCAGAGCACATTGTGAAATTATTAGAAGACAATTAATTGAGATTTTTAAAATCCAGTGTTTAAAACAAAATCAAGGTGAATACTGGGAAATTTGTTAACTTCATCAAACAGAAGTTGGAAGAAATCTGGTTCTAAGTCTTACAGCTAAAACAAGCATGTAGGTTAGTTTTGGTCAGCTCACTTTAATGCAACTCATAACGATGTCTTGTAAAGTGTTACCTCTACAAGCAGCAGAAGAAAATTACATTTTATAAAATGTCCTATGTTTTTGGTTTCTGGTTATAATAATAAAAAAAGGATCATTTTATTACCATTACTTCAAAAAACAGAATCACACCTGATGATTTTCATAATGAACAAAACTTGGTCTTTTTCTCTTTTTCACTTTCAGGAATCAAAATTTGCAGCTCATGTTGTCTAATAAAGTCTATAAGTGACCACTTAACCCATTAAATAATTTTTAAATTATATTTATCTTAGTTTGCACAATGTAAAAGTTTGTTTTGTCATTGTATTCTGTAGTTGGTAATCATTATCCCTCTTAGTGATAAAAGAAAGTTTTTATTTTCCAACACTGACAACCCAAACTTTCTTTTCTACCTTTACTAGTGGATGTTTCGGTTTCAGAAGCTTTATGGTGACAGAAGGAAGACAGGAGATGCACTGCACAATATGTGTACACAAAGACAACAATAAGAAAGGGTGCGGATTCGTCATTGCAATTTTAGATGTTTTTGGTATTTGTCACCCCCTGCTGTCAGAAGGAAGGATCATTTTGATTTTTAAATGCATGACATCCATTCTTTTATTTTTATTTCTAAAATTATTTACTTTCCAATTTGTCTTGATATCTGATTGTAAATAAGAAGATTAAGTCTCTTTTAACGCCACAAAAAGAAACATTTTAAGCTTTTCCACTCGGAAGAACATGAACTAAGATGTTTGTTTGTTCATTTTTTATAAATGGTCATTTTTGTTTCGGCTGTGACAGAAAGAAAGTGCTTGATTATTTATTTACCCACTTCACATCTGACATCAACACCAGTTTCCTGCAACACAAAGTTGCTTTGCATAAAACAATAAACTCCATAACATCAGTGACGACATCTACATGACAAAATGAGAGGAGATGCACAAACTGAGAAACAGGAAACATTCAGCGCTTCAGGAACAAGCAGCAAATGTTAAAAGTGCACATGATATTCAAACTTACAGAATATCTTAACAAAAAGAAACGTGAGCAACATTTTCAAGTCTGTCAGTATGCCTTATTAGTCATTTTTTAAAATACATTCATATCCAAGAATAAATCAGTAACATGTATGGTATACTCTTACTAACAACATGCATTGACACAAAGAAACAAGAAAAGACCTAACTGTGGGAAAAGGCACCAATTTAGCTCTTTTTTAGTATAATTGCACAAACCCATTAATCTGCATAAATTTGCAATTTACAAAAATATTAGTTTTATATTTCTTACTGCAATGCCTGAATAAATAATGTTTTTATATATTTGATATTTGTACATGTAAATTTGATTGGTTTTAAACAGTGCATTTTTTTGGGATCATTTGTTTTAAAAGGGATGAAGAACATCTACAGATGTCAGTAAAACCATGTGTCGATACAGAAATGTCCACAAAGCACAAATTCATAAGAACTTTTTCCAACCTGGCAACTTAAATGTTGTTCTGTTAAATGGCTTATAACAGTTGATGAATTTGGTTCATAAAGTTACACATTTATGTAAATGTAAAGATAAAAAATAAATATTTTTTTTATTTAAAGTGCAATGTTTTTGGTCAAAGTAATAACATTTTTTCTATTGCTTAAGCTAATTTTTTTCTTGTTTCTTTTTTCCTTTTTTTTTATCTCTATTTTTTTCTTTAATTTTTACACAGTTCACTTCCCCAGCTTTTATAACATCCCACAGCTGAATATTAAAATTGGACATCCAGGCTATTTCACTGCAGGAGAGGACTCTTTGTCCTTCCCTCCTTTCCGGACAACTCTCTGAGCAATCCCATAGGGCACGTGACACGCCACTGTCCCCATTTCCGCTGCCCCCTCCACATGAAACATCTGGTCATCAAAAAAAATGTGTGGCCTGATCTTCTCCAACATTGGGCCTTTGGGTGCACCTGCAAGAAAAAGAGCTTCATCGATCTCCAGACCCCACGAGCGTAGAGTTTTTAGGGCTCGAGCACCAGAACTGGCTGCACTGCGAGCAGTCACCAGGTAGGTCCGGATGGGGCACTCCATGCGTTGGCCTTTAGCATAAAACTTTTTCTGCAGCTTTCCCAAAACCTCCAGGAAGCCCTTTAGTGGCCCCTGTGGGAGAGATAAAGCAGTAGATAAGTTTCTACATCCAGTTAATATAAGTGTTATGTTATTTGTTAAATGGCAAAAGTTATACAAGTCCTTAAAAGCTGAAGTTTATAACAGTTGTCACCAGAAGGGACCAATGCATAACTATGTGGTTGCCCAGAGAAACAACCGCAGTGACCAACTTGTCTCCATACAGGATAGAGAGGCTGAGGAGATCATTTATCATGGCCACTTAAAGACTCCACAATAAATCTTGTCAACTTCATTACTATTGATAGCAGCTTTTTACTTATCTTAATTACTGTTGTCATGTTGTGGTTTTGTATTGCAGTGAATGTTTGATTGAGTATGGCAAACATTATACAATGTTGGACAACTGATTTTCCACTATTGGGAATGAATCAAGTATCTCTTGTCTTTACATACCTGACTACTAAAAGCAAAGCACAGCGGTGGGAGAGTCAGCGGAAGGGATACCATAGATGCTAGATAAGGTGACTGACAGGTCAACAGAGGAGAAGCGTTACTAACTAACCTTTTAAAAATACTGACGTTTAGCTGAAAATTTTCTAGAAGAGGTTTTTTCCCTCTGCGGGAACAACTATTGTTATGTAAGGTTATTAACCGGACGTTAGCATTAGGCTACATAGCAGTGTTAATCTAGTTACGCGGTAGCACAAGATTACTTCGAGGAATCTATGTCATAGTTTTCAGCGAGTATTTTCAGGGATTACACATCAGCTCAGCTGATCAGGATTCCCATACTAGAGGTGATAGAATAAACTGGAATAAACTATAAAGAATGCTCAGAGTCGCTCAGTATCTACATACAGCCTCATTAAACCTCTCAATGGATCTTTTTGCAAATATTTCCACTTGGGGATCCAGATTATTCATGTAAAGACGTTTCTTTTCTCAAGTGTCCCTCAAATGTGGCCACAGTTATCACAGCAGTGTGTGTGTGTGTGTGTGTGTGTGTGTGAGAGAGAGAGAGAACAAATTAGTTTCCTTTCTTATTACATGGCTCCCTGGATGCAGGCTTGCCCACCCTCTGATAACTCCATGCGTATCTGCAGCTGCTTGTTAATTCGCATCATGTTGCATTTACATGTATTGTAAGTGAAATAAGAGTAAAAACAGTGTAAAGACAATAATAATGTCACTTTGCGTGTACTTTACATGATCCAGAGGCTTGTTCTCATGCGCTTTCTCATGCTCGAAGAACTTGTCCAGTCCATGGGCCTTGTATATCTGCTCAGACTCGTCTGAGAAAAGCACAGCGTCGCCGTCAAAGGCAACACGAAGCTGAGTCTCAGACACTTCTGTCATCTTCTCGGGGGTGAACATGGTGGCTGCTGCTATACCTGGTTCACACACATGTCATAGACACACTGAGTAACTCCTTATGGTGTTGATAGTTTAAAAAAGATGAGCAGGGTGTTTTTCTCTGTACTCACCTTCTTCCAGAGCTTCACGAACTTTGAATGGGTCAGCAGACAAGTAAAGGTTGGTGTGGTAGGCCTTTAAGTAGCCGATGGGACTGTTTCCTCCAGTCATGCAGAAACGCTCGATGAACAGCTCTACAGAGAAGAGCAATGAATTGATGAGGTAATGGTTGATGTCCACAAAAAAACTGGATACACACTGATAAGTGGAGCAAGCTGCTGAGCTACACATCATCACAATTTAATTACCTGTTGTGTGTTGCCAACAGGCATCTGTGTGTGCAGATTTCTTTTTTTTTCTTTTTTTAAATACGTCAGTGGATGCAGACTGTGAGGTGGCAAACTCTAATATAAATTTCCAGCATTTTCCATTTGGGGTCAGATTGTGCTGTGTGGATCATAAGAAGGATGAACTGCAACCACAGTCTGTTCTGGCTCTTCCAGAGAGACGACCCTTCTGCACTGAGTGGGAGTTTGTCAACATGCAAAGCTTCAACAGCTGAAGAGGAAAGCCCCACACTTGAGGAGTTTCCTAAAATACAGCTCCATTTCTGTCTTTATCTTTTTCATTCCACATAGGATAAAGTGATGTCTTGAGTAAACTTCATGTACACACTTTCATGTCTAGGTGGCCTGGAGAGAACCTGGGTCATGAGATCCATCACATTGCGGAAACAGCAGGACTAGCGGAGGAATATTGTCAGTCCTGAATCTGCTTTTAACACCATCAACAGATTAACTTCTACAAACAGCTTTACAACCTATTTTAGAAAAAAAAAACAAAAAACAACAACATAAGAAGGCTGTTGTCTTAAAACCTCACGTCAAAGTGGATTTTTTTTTACACTGTGCTCATTATTTCAGGATGTACTGCATTCAGATTTGCTCTTTGTGTATTTTTACCTAATTTTCTAAAGTCCGACTTTCTTTCTAATCTCAGTCACATATCTGTCTTTACGTCTGACCTAAATCACTGCAGTGACAACACACTTCCAATCTGCATGTTTGGATTTATTATCCACAGAATAAGATGAACTTTCTGGCTTCAGTCTAAAACACCACTGCAGGCTAAACGTCTGCTCATCTGTTTACTGTAGATTAAATCCTCATCCATGGTGGTACATGATGGCAAATTACAAAGCAGGTGGTGTTAATCTCAATAACTCTAGAAATCTAGAAACCACAGCAAAGACCAGATGTTTTATTATTATTATTATTATTATTATTATTATTATTATTATTATTATTATTATTATTATTATTATTATTATTATTATTATTATTGTGTTGCTATTATTATTATAATTATCTATCTATCTATCTATCTATCTATCTATCTATCTATCTATCTATCTATCTATCTATCTATCTATCTATCTATCTATCTATCTAAACCACATTCACTCCGGTGTATAATTCTAATATGTCAGTGCTTATGTGCTTTTTATTAAAAAGAGAAAATGGGTAGAGTGTTGGAAACAGCTGGAAAGTGGACTTCTTTGTAAGTATTTCTCAAACAGTTATTTCTGTGGTTGGCTTTACAGGTAGACTTAATGGTCTTTATGCTCTAATGCACAGATGTCAAACTCCAGTCTTCAAGGGCCAGTATCTTGCAGGTTTTTACTGTTTCTGTGCTCCAACACACCAAAATATATGAATAGGTTGACAACAAGCTGTTGGATCCATTTGATTTCAATCAGGTGTGTTGATGCAGGGAAACAACAAAAACCTGCAATATTGGCCCTCAAGGACTGGAGTTTGACACCCATGTGGGTTAAAATAGAACAAAAGAAATTGTATCATGTTCATTGTAATGACTGAACATTTGACCATCTGCAGTGGGCAAAAATATTGACTTGCTTTAACTGTTTTTGGACAATAAAAAACTACAGCCTGTGAATGTGTTTTTGCCCTTAAGTGATGTACTTAAGGTATGACCTTTAGTTTGATTACATGTCTTTTCAGTGTATTTTATAAATATTGCACATAACTGAACAGTTTTGGTTGATATAAAACTTTCGGACACACCGCCATCCCTTGATGTTATATTGGATGACAATGATTCCCAAAATAACAACAAATCAATCATTCAAACATTTAAACTTTGTATATTGCAGGTATAAAGTGCTCAGATTATGCCAACATAAAAGTTCATGGCTTTATTTTAGGGAATTATGGCAGAGGAAGTTTATCAGCTTTAATGTTCATTCCTCTTGTATACTTCATTGTAGCCCATTTCTTAAAATCATCCATTACAGATATAAAAAAAAAATTTCCCTTCTGATTAGAGAAATATTTAGCTAAAAGTGGTGTAGAACAAGCTGTTGCATCTTCTTTGTTTGAAGCGCAACATTAGAGTCAGTAAACAACAGTTGCACAAGTAAACCAATGGCTGGAATATAGATTCAGACATTTAATGCAGTTTAAGAAGGACTCTTCTGTTGGGATGAGAGGTTTGGGATCCTCAAGGTCCAGTTTATAGATGTGATAAAATGTAAGTTCGGGTGTCCAAAGTTGGTCCTCGAGATCTGCTGTCCAGCAGGTTTTTAATGTTTCCCTGACTCAATGTACATGACTCAAATTAAATTGATTCAACTGCACCAAGTTCTGCTCAGTCACTCATTCAGTTAATTCAGGTGTGTTGGAGCAGGGACACGTCCAAATCTACAGGATTATATCCTTCAAGGACCAGAGCTGAATACCTCTGATGTAAGTTATCATTAGTATTGGTAACTCACGATGATGATTGATGGTACTGATGAGTCTAAGACCAACATATGCGTGGTTGTTGGTAATCAGCACAACATCAAAGAGCTCCTCGCTCTCAGGATAAAGCTCCCTCAGTTGAGTGTTGACAGCTTCCAGAGCCTGGGAACAGAACCAAACACAGATATGCATTAAAATAAAGGATTATTCAGAACAGGAATGAACACGAGCTTGCTTATTCATTCCACCACCTCCACAGACGCAACAAGCAGTTATTCTTTATCCACCTCTTCCTCCTCATAGTCTCAAACCTTGACAAAGGAGAAGGCAGGTCCTGGGCTGAAAGGTTCGGTTTCATGTGCCACCTGATACTTAATGTACTCTTCCATGCCTTGCTGCTCGAAGATCTGTTGCTCCTTTTCCATGTTGAAGAGGACTCGAGACGACACGGCAATGGTGATGGCGTTCTCCGGCTTGGGCTGGAGGAGGACGGGTTGAAGACATTTCATTTTAAACTAGTAGAGCTGATTGTTATCAAATCAGGTTCAGAATTAAAGTAGGACACACTATATTCTGTCTCTGAGCAGAAGTAAAAGAATATTGCATAAATTTAATCCCCCTTGCCTGACCTGCAGCAGTGGGTAAACTGAGAGGTGATGTGACAGGATTGAAGTGACAGAGTGATATGAAATACTTTCCCCTGCAAGACTCTGATAGTGGAGGCGCACATTCCAGATGCGGACACCTGTTAACTCTTTAGAGACTAAAATGTGTGTTTGCAGTCTTTCATCATATTTCTTATAGATTTTGTAAACTGTTTTTTACTTTTTTTTTGTATTTAATTCATTGTGAGCAGCCTGAACTGGAGAAGTTTGCAGGTCATTTTAGTGAATTTAATTCTTCAATTATATTTCTTTCACATCCATTTTTAAAAACTAGTTTCGTCATTGACAGCTTCAAAACAATCTTGAGCTCTATCAACACTACTCAGTAGTAATTTCTTTTAAAATCTTCCATCAAAAGATATGTTCTGTTGACTTTATCAAACTGTATAAGAGAAGAAAAAACACTTAAGACAATAAATAGCTAAAAATTGCATGGCCAAACCCGTTCCAAAACTTCTAAATTGCAGGTTAAATTGCTGGAGAGAAAATGTGAACTAGAGTAAAACAACTCATCCATCCTACGAGTGCCTACAGCTGGGGTTTATGTTTTGGTCTGTGCAGTTTCAGGTCTCTGATGGCCTTTGATTGTCCACCTCATCTGAAATCTGATTCTACACCTTACACAGTTTCCAACTAACAATAAAGCATCATCTCTCGTTTCACGAAACAGCATCTCTGTGTATTTGTGTTGGTAACCCTCACCAGCAAACCTGGATTAACCCTTTTGCTGTTTTCAGTTGTGGATTTTGATAAAGCTTTAAAAGAAAAAAAAAACATGCAAACATGTTTGGGTGATTTAATTCTTCACTTGTAATAGATGCAACAGGGTTTATTGACAACAGTTCTAACATGGAAACTGCAGCTGTAAATACATTTTACATGAAAAAGTCATCAGATACTCACTGGTTTGGGTTTCCTTGTGGGAGTGGAAGGCTTCAAAACTGTCCTTGCATCTTCCCAGGGGGCTCGGCCACTGCTGCCATTCTTGACCAAGTCCTGACTGCTGGCGGTCAGAGTGTGACTGCTGTTTAGACTCATCTTACTTCTACAGCTCACGGTTTTCTCCCAGGATGACACCGAGTCCTGGTGTGTCCCCACTTTTCTATGTCTTCAAGGGAAGAGTTTCCGAGCAAAGCCTCACTCTCCAGTTCTGCTGCACTCAAGAGATGAGAACAATGTGATTGCAGCTGCAGGGGCAGGATGTTGTGGAGTAGAATGAAAATGGAGGCAGAGTCTCGAAAAAAAATTCAGCCTGGGAGTTTGTCCCCTTCCCTCCAGCATCATGCAAATAAAAATACCTTGGTCAGTTCCTCTGTGCTGGTCTGTGGTGCTCTCCTCTTCTGCACACAAGCTCCTGACTTGGAGAAATTTTGCATCCTCCCACTTTTTAACTCTTTCTGGCTCCCTGGATCCAAAGCAGAGCATGTGATATAATCTATATGACAACTGGCTGCTGCACACTATTGGACAGAGCAAGCCAGTCAGCCCTGTGTCGTGACTTTAGAGATGTGTTCATGCTTCACTTCTCCTAACAGTAAACAGAACCTTTTTTTTTTTTTTTATCAATTATTTTACTTTAGCATTTATCATTTTTAGTTCAGAAAATGTTTTAGTTTATTATTTTAGATGCCACTGCAAAGGTACACTGTGTGCTTTTCACTTCCTCCATAAAGTACTCTTTCATAACCATGCTATGCATTGTGGGAACTGTAGTCCACACTACCCCTGAGTGCATTTACAGATAATGCTTCCTTCCATCTCATCTAAACCCCAGCAGGTTGCTGAACAGATTGAATTACAAAGCAGCAGTCTCAGTTGCCAGGCAACAGAGTCAGAGGGACAGGGACTCTCCCACATCTACAATAGATCCGATTGGCTCCATGGTCACCTTCCTCCAACTGCGACATCAGAAACAAGCAGGTGATGCAGAAAACAAAGATGAAAGTGCATGTTGTGCTTTGAGGGGCATAAATGCTGTATTAATAGTATTAACTTTGCTTTAATCTTAACAAACAGACAATGTGCCAGCATCAGGTGATTTCTAGGAGAAGATACTGAACAGGCAACAGTACAAGAGATCAAAAGATCAGAGGCACAACTGCATCCATCATGGTCAGCTTATTTATTTAAAAATGGGGAATTAAAGGGTAGCAGATCACAAACATTGACTTCTATCATCAAATCACACCTTTAGGAAATGTTATAGACTCAAGCTGCCATTCAAATCTAATATAATTTAGACCAATCACACTTATTAGTCCAATAATTGACAGTAAAGATGAAGCCAATTCAGATCATTGTGAAGTTTTCAGACACTAAGAACTTTAATTGATTAACTACAAATAGCTGCTGTTTGTTTGCAAACTAACAAATTCTTGGTAAATTTGTTTTTATCTCATCTTTGTTTGGGCATTTGCACAACGATTTCAAGGACTTCTGTTGTACTCTGTCCTAAAACTTAACAATTTGAAATCAATTCAAAATCATTTTATAAAAAATACAAAATATTGGCAAGAAAGGTGACACTTCTGAATCAAAAGTTTCCGAGGATCATCATCTTTGATTTGTTTATTTTAAATTATTTTATTAAAATGAATGGAAATATTTTATTTGTCATAGAGGAAATTACTGTGTTATTTAAGACATTGTTTTAACAAATATATTTAAATGTTAGTCAAAGTTTGTTCTGAATGGAAAAAAAAGACAAACTACAGAAAAATTGGAATAATATTTTTAAACATATAAAATCACTGTAGTGTTGAAGCTGGATTTAAACTGCTGTTTAATAATCATTTCAATATGATTTATTCGTTCATTAATGTTTTAAAATGAAATTGCAATGATCACTGAGTATATCTAGAAAAGTAAATTTGATATGCTCAATTAAAATTAGCATAAAGATTTGTGATAATTTCCCTCAACCTCAACAAATTAATTCCTATCTTTCATTTACACCAAAGTAAAATTTTTTGCAATGTAATATCTGAAGAGGCCAAATCTGTGTATTTTGAGACAAAAAAAAGTGGTAATATCAACTTTATGTGTAGAGAACATTTAATTACAACACGAGTTAAAACAAAATGACCAGTCAAAATGTGAATAAAACCAAGTAATTAAATGTTTATTAAAACACAAACATGATGAGAAACACCACAGGGAAGAATAAAAATGTACATGAAAATGAAAAAATGGCAAGAGTCAAATTCTTCAGGAATGAGAGGATCTGGAAAGACTTGAAAGTTTAAAAAATTGAACAATAATTCCTGTAAAAAGTTTCTAAATTAGTTATTCTGGTGCTTTCAGCATGTGCAAGAATAATTTAATCATGAATTGTACTATTTCTGATCATTCTCCTGGTCAGAGAGAGAGCAGCTGATGTTGTTTTAAAGAAGTGCTGTTTGTTTTTTCTTAATCTTTCTTTTGCTCCTACTTCACAGTAATCCACAAATAACAACCACTTTGGAAACTTTAGGGTCCTTTCACATCAGCCTTTTTTTATTCAAATCCTGGTCCATTGGCTCAGAAAGTCTGCTTTGTTTAGAGGTAATGTGAATGCGCAAAGGAATTCTGATTTGGATCAAAGAAATGGAGTCAGTCCGCTAGCAAACACAGGTCTCAGTTCTTTTCTGATGAACCAAATGCAGACTATATAACAAAGTGCATTGTTTACACTCTGGATTGGAGGAATAACTCATGGTGGAAACATGGAAGAATTTGGTCAAAGTTCTGATAGAAATTTGATCAACACAGACCACTATCAGATCAAACCATCTGATGCAGCTCCACATTTTCGTGTCCTTCAGTGGAGAATGAAAAACATTTATGTAATGGTCGAATTCGTTTGAGAAGTGTAGCGTGAATGCAATCTTGGTCCAGTCCCCAGTCTGTCAAACTGAGTCTAGAGGACTATCCTGATGTAAATGTACTCTCATTGTGATGGACCTGACAACTAATCCAGCAGATGCAAAATACCACCCACTGGCTGAGTACAGTATTATTTTAACATTCCTATCCAAGGTGCCAAAACAAGCAGTGAAAAGTCCGTCGGACAAATACCTCTAGGTGCTTGAATATATGATTTAACATTTCTCTCCCTAGAGGTCACTCACCAATCAAACACACTACGGTTCAGACCTCAGCTTTTCAGTCTGAATACTGTCCAGAGATGGGACACTAACCTCTGCATTGCCCCACTTGTGCAGATATGACTGAGAAATGCACTCAATTCAGTATCTAGAAAGATAAATGCAGGGTAAATGTATGTGAATAAGTAAATGTCGCTTGTAGTGATTGCTCAAAGTAGCCGCAAATATCTTGCATAAATGCAATCCATTTACTATTAAAGTGGCATGGTAGCACAGAAAAAAAATCAAAAGTCGCTGCATTGAATACATACAGCCACTAGAGTGTAGTAGAGGCTTAGTAAGACCTCCTGCGCCGCTATGCTTTTCAGTTTCATTCATGCCTTGAGGCGTTGGACACAAAGAGGATGTGAAACTCTGCAAGTGTTAAAGAGGAAGTTAGTCTGAAAACTTTGGTGTTTTTGGATCTGTAAATGTTGAAATTCTATTGTTTATTTCTACCATTAGGAAAACAATGAAATGTCACCATTATCCAAAAACTGTCACTTTAGTATAACTGACCTAAATCAAGATTCAACAAAGAAAAAAAAGTTGGTTGGATGATGTCGAGTGAAACCATCTATTAGATCTAAAAGTTCCTCTGGGGTGACAAAAAGCAAAATGTTTACAAAAATGATTTTAGTTTCTGTTTTCAGCGATGAGAGGAAAGTTAAAGCTTCATCTTCAGCGATGTGGGAAACATCAGTTATGCATTACAAAAGCAAAGCCCTGAGCATACACTTCGCCTGCCTTTGTTTTCAGTCTGAAGCTCTGGGGGGGTTAACAGGACATGGAGACAGTTGGGCCGCACCCACTGGGTTGATTTGAATAATACCGGCATTTGGCGCGAGGCTTTGAGGAGGCAGTCTTTCTTGCTAGTCCCCCACATCACTCCACTCCCCATACACCCCTCCTCATGCACCCTGGAGTGGCGGGAAATGCTGGAGGGAAACAAGACAGAAAAAGAAAGAGATGAAGAAAGAGGCTCTGTAGGCTGAGCTCAAGCAGCTTTGGCACACCTAAGTGTACCTGCCGTTACCCTGGAAACGTGTCCGACATAAAACACCTTGGAAGGACGTTAAAGAACAAAATAGGAAGAAGAATGAACATGCCATCCTCCTGCTTTTTGGCGCGAGTCTGCGAGAGAGATAAAGCTCACAGCGGTAGACTGTGGGAGGAGACAAAAGAAGGCATCTGAGTAGAGCAGGCCAGAACAAAGAGGGTAACAGCCTGGACTACCCCCTACCTTGTATCAAGCCCCACCCCCATCACATAGCCTGAAGGCTTGAGGCTAGCCAGATGATTATTATAACCTTAATCAGTCCTTCAAAGGAGCCACTCAGGCATGTTTACCACCACCGGATTCTTTGTTCTTACGAGGATTCTGCTTGGTTTACCATGACTAACACACATTTATTGGTAATCACACATTTGGTAAAGGCCCTTCTTCTTTCTTGCTGACGACAGCCTTCCACCATCGAGGTACAAGATAAGAAGGTCATTTGTGGACTTGGCATCATAGACAACCTGAACTGAACCAGCGCAGTCACATGATTGGATTTGTTGTTATTAGCTCTCCGAGATGCAGCAACCCCGAGTCACCCCAGCTTCTCACTAATGCAAATCCATTGCTTTAGTGCGTGGTATCCACCAGACTGAGCACCATTGGCTAGACAGGCAAAATTGGCCTGTCACAGAGCAAAAGAGCAGCAGTTCCTCTCACTTCCTGCCTCCAGTTGGTTCAATACAAAAACAGGAAGCCTGTGTTGCTTGTGCGTTTCCTAGCTCTTATTACACTGCTTCATTCTTGTGTTTCATACACACAAGCCTTTAACGGGGTGGAGGAAAGCAGAGGCAGTGATTGTTACATAAGCTCCACAGTAGTGGTCTCTTAGGCCCCGAAGACAACAGCAGTCTTATTCAAGACTTGTAACCATGTAAGAATAAACAGGGCTATGCATTCACCATCTGATAACAGACATCCAGATAAGACACATGCTGTGTGATTATGCATGTGTGTGTGAATCTGCATTTAAATGTATATTGGTGCAAATACATCCTCACCCTGCAGTAATTGGTCAATAAATTGACTAGTGTGGTGGTGAGGGCGTGATTAGTGAAGGCCTGACCGAGGCAAAGACAAAAGAGTGGTATCTGTGTGCTGCTGAAGGAGAAAAACTATGTGGCCTGTCAGGGGTTAAAGGGGGTAGGGGGAAGGGTAAAGCCCCTCTCTGAGTAGCTTGGTGATGAGAGGTGGGGGTATGGGTTTGGAGGGAGGCAGACTGGTGGTGACGGCACTGAAAGGGGCTAAATTCAAAAGATGCAGAAGGAGTCCCAAATTCAACTGAAGCAACCTTACACCGCCGGACCAAACAATGGAACATCTGCTGGTGACAAAAGCTCGCCGTTTGCAGTGAGCACAGCAGCGGCTAAGTTTTCAAGTGCTTCTTTGTGGACACAGTCCACAGCAGTGGCAACAGGTTTGAACATATTTCTGGAAGCAGAAATACCTCGCATTTCCTCATTTCATCTCTGAATGACTTTATGTTCAAGGTTCTGTTGAGGAATCCAGAACATGCATCACCACATTTAAAGGACATGACTTGTTTTCAGGCAAGTTTAAAACTAAACTCCACGCCGCAGACGGCCTTTTGGAAGAGTCTAAGAAAAATTCTCCTTCCAAACTTAAGTTATATGGGTATATTAGAAAGGAAGAATGGTAATAGTCAAACCATAGTCTGATGGATGGATCTTGCCTCCGTGACATCATCAGTAGGTTTCTGAGAAGCTGAAGTAAATCTCATTAGGTGGTTCCCACTATCACCATTTTGAGTCACGCATGCCATCACTCCCATCACTACAAAATTAGGCAAAGAGTGGGGGGCTGTTTGCATGGGGATAGATGATTGACCTCTATTAAACTGTGAACTGGTTGTAGCTAAGAGCTAACTGAGCTAACCCGGAGCTAACCAGCTAATGGAGGTAGGCGGGCTAAAGCTAAGTCACACTGTTAACCAGTTAAAAAGCCTGGCTGATACACTGCCTTCTTGCAGCAGGATCGAGTACCTGTTGACACGCATATGGACAAAAGGACATGCATCCAATTAAGCCAAATTTTGATATTAAATTACTTCTAAACAGATGAGTTATAACAAAATTCCCACAATTGTCCTAAAGGTAAACCTGACCTTTTGAACTTAAAATGTTTCCTTGAACCAGGCTGTAAACACGTTTATTTCTGCTGGGAAATTTGGTCTTTTTAAGACGGGACTATTTTAAAGCCCTATTAATGGATGGGGATGAGGAGTGAACTGTAATTTTTGACACTTTCGCATAGGCTTCACTTTTAACCACCGGAGGTCGATGCTTCTATAAAACCCAAAGACAAATATGGAAGTTTGAAAGACATAATACAAATCTCTGTCACGACTGAGAGAGAAAATGCATAGACTTTAAGTCGAATCAGAGCAGGAGGAAGACACAATCAGGAAGCAATTTTTATGGCCAATCAAACTAAAAGTTCATAAGTTGTAATTTGTGTCATTTTTTAAACGGCCTGTTGAAGAGGTTCTGAAATACAGGAGTCATGTTGATGTCACATATAAGTCTTGTACATTTTATGAGAAAAGTGATTACCGGTAGGTGTACCTGGTGGCTTTGAAAAGTGGTGCTTATAGAAATTTAAAGCTGGGTGTGTAAACACCATGTAAGCGCAGCCCTCAGTTTGAGATGTGAGGATGATCCATTCAGAATCTTCCCACTTAAATTTGATCATCACATTGTGTTAATGTACATACATTGTATTCCTACAGATGTTTTAATGATCTTTGTGATTTTTTTCTAGTTTGGTTCATAGTTTGCATCACCTCTTCCCTTAAATAATCTGTGCATAGATTCTCCATGTTGACACCACCCCGAAACAGTATTTCAAAGCAAAATCTCCTCTGTGGTACCAGCACTCATTTCCCCAGCTGTATGCAAACATTGCACACCGAAAGCCTGAGAAGCATAATTATCAAACTCGAATTTGATTTAATGTCCAGCAGCAGAATGCAAGTAAAATGCTCCCCATAAGCCTCAGAGATTACTACTTTTTAGATGATAACAGATGTGTTTAAGTCAGTTGCTAAATGTGTCAATCACTTTATGGTTAGTGTGTAAATTATTGGGTGTTTTAGCTGAAAATAGAGGCCGTGGCATTTGGAAACTGTTCATATCAATTGACAGCGAACAGCTGGAAAGTGAAGCATTGAATATCAACAAATCCTACTGTGTCAATGATCAGGTTTCATGTTTTATTCTGTTTGAATGCTAAAAAAGTACATATAAACATCGTCATTTGGACCCAAAAAGAACAAAGGGAACTAGAAATAGTAGCCCATCTCACCGCCTGTGAGATTTTTTTGTGCATATTGGAAGTAGTTGAGTTGATGAGCAGTTTCCATGATGAAAGTGGTGATGCAGTTGTTGCTATTGAGTCCCATTCCCCCCATCTCTACTTCAGATTATCCATTAACCAGCATCATGGTTACATCACCCCACTTACAGTTGCTCCCTGGAGCCCTGCAACACCTTGGAAACAAATAACTCGCATGTCCAAGCACAAAATATTTGCATTAAATTCATGCTAGTTACCTTTTTAACATCAGCTGCGCGGTGCCTTGTTTTTTTGTCGTTAGGTGTTGGATAGTTTACCCACCCTCAACCTGGTTTTGTTGTAAGCATCCCAGAGCTGAACGTGAGCCATTCACTGTACATCAAGTGAGATGGTTTGAAGACCTTTTGATGGGTTCCTGATGATCAGAGCTTTGGTGTGTCTGGGCCCAGATGGCACAAGCGTTATCATTAACAGGATTAGGATTAGCTCCAGATTAGATTATTGCCTTCTTGAGTTTATCTCTGAAAGAACTAACTCTACAGTAAGTGAGACAGCCATTTGTTGAGGGAGGTTAAAAATGTCCCCGTTTAGCTGAGCAAAAACACAAAAGAGCCAAATTAAATCTTACCATAGCTTGGCTTTGTTGCATATGAAGTTGTGTCGCTGTGAGGGTTTATTCAGTTTCATGGCTTGTCAGGTGGAAGTTGAGAGAAAAACACTGGTTTGACACCAGTCAGCTGGGGCCAGATGTATCCAGAGAGAAAAACATATAAAGCTTGCTCAAACTGAATCATCACTGTTATGTAACACTGTCCTTAGCAAGGGGAGGGCGAGCAGCACAGAGGGGGAAAGACCAAAAGCAGAAGACTGACCTAGATCAGTATTGTCGGATGTAATTACCTGAGGGGAGGGAAAAGGCCGGCAGAGAGATGGGGGCCGACAGGTGAAAGGGGGCTATAAGGAAGCAAGATGACAGTCGGGAAGAGTGAAGCATTTTCTCACATGCTAACATATCCATGTGGTTTCTCAGTGGGTTCACAGCTTCGTCGGAACACAGTGACCGCCTGGTTTAGAGTTCCAGTGACACAACCAGACTGGAATGTGGGTCAGTAGGCAGCGAGTTGGACAACTGCAGTCAGGGAAAGTTTTGGATTGTGTGTGTGTGTGTGTGTGTGTGTGTGTGTGTGTGTGTGTGTGTGTGTGTGTATACTTGTGCATGTGCCACCACAACCAGATGAGTACATTTGCGTCCTTTCCCGCTTGTGTTTTCCACATCTTCCTTGACCGTCAACCACTTTACAATAGAATAAGGGGAAGGGTGTTGAGTGTTGAGAAAGAAACCCATGACACAGAGTCCACTTCTCCTCAGAAAGCAAATAATAAATCCCACTGAGTATCTAACCTCCACAAATAATATCTGTTCAACCTAAATCCAGGTCTGATATCATTCAAGTCCACCATATCTCATTCTCTCCAAGAGATCAGAAGGAAATCTTTTAGTCTGGTTCTTCTTCACCTGCTTTAAAAGCTACATGCCCTCCAACAAGTGGGTCAGAGATAAGCAGCCAATTGCAGGTCTTAAGATCACAAACCAGTGCAGAGTTTATGGTCTAGTTCTTCCTCTGTGTAAACACACAATGCATACACGTTACACAAACCAGTCCAAAAGGAACACACCCTGTCAAAGAGAGAGGAAATATTGCTTAATATGTCTGAGTTTTGTTTTGTTTCTTTTTTTCTGTAAAATTGCAGAGGTAGGAGATTATTCACAGCAGCATCTGGGGGATGTGAGAAGTTGCATAAGTTGATCATCTCACTTTCCAGGAACACTTGCACATTTTACACTTAGTTTAAAGGCTGCTCTAAAGGTTTCACGTGGTTTATCTTTAACGTGGTTTATCTACAAGAAATGCTGGAGCAGCAAGTAGGACTGGTAGTGTTGCTTGTCAGGAAAACAAGTCAAAGATAAGACATGTGCATCTGTTTCTGGTGGGTTTTTTTCAGCTAATTTAACAGGTTGAGTAATTTGGTCCACAGCCATATGTGCTCAAGGTTACACCTACACAAAGTCAACGGGCATCTACATTTTTGGGCCACTATTAAGTATGATTAGTGATATATGATTGTTTAATCTGTTATTTCTAAAGAAATTAGTTGTTTCAGACTTTCATACATTCTGTCCTTATCAGTAACAGATCTTTGACTTGCTCTTTTAAACAAAGACATCCCAGTTTACATCTTTACATAATGTTTGCCAGTAAGCATCTAACAAAAAGTCAGCTGTTAGGTCTTATTCTAACAGGTATAACCCCTGGTGTCACAGCAAAGATGTGCATTGACTCCAAAAGAAAAAGAGAGATCTGTGAAACTGGGTTGATTTATAAATCAGACGGGGGTTGTTTTCCATTCAGACAAATAATCAATTATCCACAGTCTCACCCTGATTGCGCTCTTCACACACTTCCATTTGACCACCAGTAAAGCAGTGACATTAGGCTTTTAAAAGTGATCTTGCATGCACTTCATAAGCTGTTAAGTGTGGCTGAAATGTAGCAGAAAACCTGGTCTGGCAAGTTAACCGACGGATCAGCACAAAGCATCCCATCTGACAAACATGCCCTCTTACCTCATTGTTTCCTCTGGAGATGAAGTCAGTTCAAAACAAGAGCGGCAAGTGCAGTGTTTATGGTCGGCAAGAACACACATGCAGCTGGTGTGGTTTATCATTTCACCAGTATATCTTTAAACGAGTCACTGAGTGGACTTTGAACCATTCAAGGTTCAAATAAGCTGGTTTATTTTATTTATTCAAAAATAAGAAAAAGTAACATTTAAGGCTAGATCTTTCACACAACAGCAACATTTTTTTTTTTTATTTCACGCATGTAACGCAAACTTGAGTAATACTTTGCATATTGCTGTTGCAGGTCAAAAATGAGGTCAAGTTAAAAAGTTCTTCCATCTGAGAGGTTCTGTTAAGTTTAACTATATTGGTGTTTATCTCCTCCTCTGTTGCTTTAATATTTCAAGTGAATTTTGTGGTCATGAGTTAACAGGAAACGTGTAAGACAGGTTAGTTTTATCTGGTCCAAAACCTGACAACTTATATTTTCTTTCACTTCTTGATGAAATATGAAGTGCAAGTAACACAGCAGTGGTTGATGACAATCTAAGGACTTATCCGTGTGCTTACTGTGACTGGTTTTATCAGGTCAGTGTTATTCTGATATTCTGTTTAGTTTTTTTTTGTTTTTGTTTTTTCATTTTACCAAGATGAGAATGACACAGATGTCTAGGAAAACCACAGAGTAGACCGTTTTTATTGATTCTCTGCTGTCTATTGTGTCTTTTAACTCATGCAACTGAATATCCTGAGACCAGATGTTCACTGGTTACAGGAAATAAAGTGTTATCCTATGGATCAGAAAACACTGCCCTGAGGCAGACTGAACACGTGAAACACCAAACAGTCAAAACAGGAACAAAAGCAAGAAAGGTGGAAGACGGTTGGAGATCAGGGTACGCTCGCCTGGTTTATCAGGCTGGACTACCTGCTTGAACCGTTTGTCTGTTTGAGTCTATTAAGGAAATGGCTAGAGATAAAACCTGAGGTGTCCAGACTTGCAGAAACTTGTAGCTGGTTATGTCATCTATAGGGTAGCTAAATGACATAGAAACTCAAATATAAGAAATCTACTTATATTTCACAGTTCCATCAGGTGTATCATGAATAACTCTACAACAAGAACTGCAGTGGGAATTATTTGGGGAACTGGTTGACAGAAAGCAATGGGAAAAAAATGGTGTTATTTCTGTAAAATCACATGATAATAAGCATTGTGCTTATGTTGAACAATTCATACCCTCTGAAACAGAATTCGACTTGTTGCAAAGTTTGGTTTTAATATTAGGACAGAGAAGGCACATCAAAGTTCATATTTACATCACTTCAAGGCTCTCACTGTACTAATGTGAAGAGCCAGCTCTAACAAGGATGCCCAATGCTGGCAAAGTCAATTCTGAAATGCCACTGTCCTGCAGGACACACCTGGATCAAATGAATGGGTCAGTTTGCTTCGGCAGAAGTGGACAAATGAGGTTGGTTGGAGCAAGAATATGTCTAAAACTAGCAGGACTGCAGCCATCAAGTAGCAGAATAGCTCATCCCTGATTTAAACCAATAAAACAGAACCTGAATACACCATATATATATATATATATATATATATATATATATATATATATATATATATATATATATATATATATATATATATAAACACTGAAAATATTTGGTTTATTAGTTCCTCTGGCTGAGCATATACTTACTTTCACTAAATGTACGCGTGTTCGTGGCTTCTTTGCATGATTGTGCAACCGCCTGAAGTGTTGTTTGTGCATGTCCTCTGAAATACATTCACAAGCTGCAATATGCAGTACAGGAAACCAGTATGACCAGGTAGAAGGTCACAGGGTCACTAACAGTAAAAGTGATGGAACATTTTAAAGACAAGACACAGCACGCTTGGTTTAGAAGCTTGCATACTTACAATGATTCAGCTGCTTTTGCCTTTTTATGCCATGAACTTAAAGCTCTTTAACACAGCGGTTCTCAAACTGATGAGCCACCACCCCTTTGATAACTTATATTGGTGTTTGTGACTCCCCCCCTCCAGGCAACGATTGAGTTGTTAATTATGTGATATATCAAAAGGGTCATCTTCCAGTAATCCTCTAAATGTAAGGCTGGAAAACTGTCAGAATCTATAAATAAAGGAGGATAAAGTGGTTTTTGGTAGATTCAATTCACGGTTGTGACAAGGCAATAATATGCCCAAAATCAGTGTCTCTCATGGAGATATTGCCAACTTCAGATTTTTATTATGGTGTGTGAACTAATTCTGATGTTTATGTGTTAATGTAACAGATTTATATCTGTATCTACCCAGTGGTTTATTTAAACAGCCCTAACTCCCAATTTTATTTGATAAATACAAGTAATAAAATAATTATCTGGTGACCCCCTGAAATGATCTCCCAGCCCTCATAGGGGCCCTGACCCCTAGTTTGAGAACCACTAATCTAATATATCTCATCATGGGTAATGTAGCACATAAGCCGGTATGTGAACAATCATGTTTAAAGGCAAGTTTATTCTCAGCCTTAGTTCACGCTTTTGGATCAGGCTCATTCAGTTAAAAACTTGCAACTTTGCCATAAAAATGTTCACGCTGATCTTTTGACTTTATCTCAAATAAATTACATTAAAAAGGGAAGCCTGTTTTCTCTGGTGGTAGAAACTACATGTGCATTAGAAAAAGACCTCAACAATCAGAGAAGAGTTGGTTTGAAAATACGAGCATATTATTGTATTGCTGTCTTTTATTTCTGTATTATTATCATTATCAATTTAATGATCAACATGACTGCTATTTTTTTGTCATTATCCCCTAAAACACCCTTGGTGTCACTTATAGTGGGTAATAATAATGCAGCTTTTAACTGCATCACTTTTATCAGTAATTTCCAGACAAAGCTTTATCAGATACTTTGACAACGAATATGGTGATGGAAGTTATTTTTATGTCTATCTTTTGACTTTACTGTCAATCTTCCTTTTATTCTTGCTTTTTTATATATATTTATCTGTTTCTAACATAACTGTGGTCTGCAGGGTCGTTTGGTTATTGCTGATGGAGAGCAAGAGTGAGGAAGTCAGGTCAGTGGCTCCCTTTGCTCAACTATTCACATCATCATCATCACATGAATGTTTACTCCCTGAGGCTTCCTTCCAGGAGACTGGGAAGTCTGGGTTTGTCCTGTGTTGGGACGGTCACATTTGTATATCTATATTTTTTTTCTTTGTTCTGTCCTGTTATGTATCTGGTTTTGTTTTTTGGAAAAAAATAAAAAATGCAGTTACTAAAACATGACTGAAGTTAAAACAACATGTTTTCTGTGAAACACCATCTCCATGGACAATAAAACATCTGTGTAAAGAACAATGATCAAGGCATGTCAACTGCAAATTTCAAACAAAGCTTGAAGAGCATCTTGGGTGAACTTAAACAAAATGGTCCAACTCCTTAACTGCATACCTGCACTGAAACCAGCAGTCTATACGCCGGGGACACCTCTAAAGAGACCAATTGTATTTATATGAGTGTGACCTAATTCGGAGCACATCAGGTGCCCAGCATGCAGCAGCCACTGCAGAGGGGAGGATCTACAACGGTATCTCAAACACACACACACACGCATTTTCCTCAAGGACAAGTCTGAAGGACAGTCTCAGTCTAACCTCCAGGAGACCAGCAGTTGCTGCGCAGAAGATGCATATCAACAGAAAAAAATAACAAAGTTATATATTAAGCCTGGTAGGCTCATTTGAAAGTGCTACCCTTTTTTTTACAGCTGATGTAAATGTGATTATAGTTTTTGTTTATGCAGGAAGAGCGCCACATCAGCATGAGGTGTATTTACCTCAGGCTGAATGCGTGTGGCAATCTGTCACTTTAACTTCAACATTTGAATAAAGCATTTCAATTTGGCGTGAGTTTAGGCTGCGTTATGTTTCCATGGAAACCCGCTGGAGGCTGAGATGAGAGCAAACTTGATATGATGGAAAGGTTGAAATGTGCTGGGTTTTTTTTTTTTATAACATACAATAAATTGAGCCCTGTCAGTGTATTGCTTTATAGGGCATGAGAATAAAAAAAACACAAGATCTCAGGTTAGCAAAATTGATATAAAAATTTAATGATGCTGTTGAGATTAGCATGCTTAAAAACAAACAAAATCAATCATGAGTATTGAAATCACAAAGTGGCGTGTGAATATAAAGTACAGCAGTGCTACTTTTTTCTTTAAAAACAAGATTTTAAAAAAAGTGGTTGAGCAGTTGAGTTGCGTTTCAGTTCTCACAACTCTTAGTTCTGTCTGATTCACCGGGAGCAATAAGCTTTTATTTACATAAAATTTGTACAAAAATTTTCACAAAAATTAACACACAATTTCACATTCGATCACACCAGGAAATATCTTTGTTTTAGCTCAAAATTTAAAAAAAAAATGTGCAAAAGTAAAAAACAAAACAGCACAAGGATACAACTGTTCCTCCCAATGTAGGTTCACAGGAGAGCACAGCTGATTCATGGAAAAGCCCAGCCATTCACAGCTATTTACATTGAGGCATATACTATGATAGTATATAATTATAGGTTTTCAAAGTGACTGATAATCTGAGTTACGTTCTTGACTGTTTGAGGCAGGTTATTTTACATGCACACTTGAGTCTCACGAGCGCTTGAGTTCAGATAATCTGCGGAGAAGCTGCTGCTGTCTGGATCTGAGGCGCTTCTTCTCCTGCAGCTGCTGTTTTTCCCTGGTGTGCAGCTCCACAAGATACTCTGTGGCCTGGGTCAAGATGACCACCTTTGGGGTTTTGGCAGATTCCAGGCCCGGGATCTCATCCCGTAAGGCGAGAAAACGAGACCTCAGGTCATTCCTCCTCTTCCTCTCCAGGAAGTTGTGGTTCCGCCTCCGGTCAGTGTCTTCCGCATCTGAGTTCTGGGGAGTATCGGAGAAGGATTGAGGACTGAACTGCTGGTGGGATTCTGTGCAGGTGCGCTTGCTCTGGGGCTCTTCATCAGAGTCATCATCGTCGTCGTCTTCTTGGTCGCTGTCTGGGGATCGGGCTGCATAGTTGTGCTGCTGCCGGTGGACTGACATGTGGAAGCGTTTGGGGCAGGGATCTGCCCGGACTGAGATGGTGACTGGTTTTCGGACGTTCACCAGTCGCACCCGGTTCTGCTTGCTCTCCACAGTGACCACATCAATTTCCTCATCATCATCATCTGTCATCACACAAGAAAAACAACACACTGAATACACACTGAAATGTTCACATGAAGACACTGAAATGAAGAATCTCTTCCATATAAACTAGACATTAAATATCTGAATAACTAAACAAATTAAAATAACAACAAGGAAGTGTCTAATCAATTGAGCATGTCACAGCTGCAATAAATCATCGGGACTGTGACACCCCCGTCCCTCCTAGATTGTATTGCAGCAGCAGATAAAGAAATGAGGGCGGTTTGAGTAAAAGCGATAGGGGCGCGGTTTTCAAAAGATGACATGTGCATTCAGAAGGAGCATGTGGTGCATTGTCAAAGCAAGAGTAAAAAGAAAAAAAAATCAGCCTTAAGGTGGCTGACTGTGCTGCACTAGATAACCCCTCTGAAACAAAGCTGCCTTTTTTTTCTTAATAAGTCATTGTTAGTGGGCAATATAATCCAGAGGCAGGGCAGGGTGGGGCGGTTTACAACATGACTGCTTCCTTACCAGAGGAATCAGAGCGAGACTCCGAGCCAGACGACGCAGGCTTTCTGCAGCTGCTCGTCGGGAAGGTGAAGACGGCGGCAGGGTCCACGCAGTCCGTCGGCGCGGAGACATGTCCACCCGGCGATGCGCACTGCGCTTTGCTCTGCCGAACGGACACCTGAGCCGGCGGGGACGCTTTCCCGCTGACCTTCTCCAGCTGCTTGCTGGCGGAGAAACTACTCCACATGCAGTCCTGGATTATGTGCGCGCTGAGGTTGCCGAATATCTCCCCCCTGTCAGGGATGAACTGACCATCACAGTCCTCGTCTTGACCCAACACTTTGTTCAGCCAGCTGAGCTTGTCTCCCGGCGCGAGGTGCGGAGCGACACCGCTCAGAGTCCGGGTGGGAGACATGGGAGGGGTGGGCAGCAACTCGAACTTTTTCCATATGTCCTCGCTTGGTGCAGTTGATTTGTAAAAAAAATCCTCCTCGGCATCAAAATAGTCGAAAAAATAGTGCTGGTAACAATCAAACTCCATGGCGAGGCTTGTAAAATCCACAAGTTTGAGTCCCAGAAGTGATAAATGACCCCAGATGGCTCCAAAGGTGGTCCTACACAAGCACATAGGACATATCAATAATTAGCCATTAATTTAATATGTACATATATTTTTAAAAAAAAATCTTTTCCACAAGACGTACTGTCCCACAGCAGATAAATATCTAATGGGACATCATACTCCCGAAATAGCCCCATATCTTGAAATGGGACCACATTAATAATTGATTGCATCTTGCAGATGCTCTTTGCAGTGATGGACACAGGCTGTTAATGCACTTAACGGTTCTTACATAATCTGATTATATATAGCTTACAGAGGTCTATGTGTGAATGTGAACCATAAAAAGCGTTATGCGGAAAAGAAGAAGAGAACTGCGCAAAAGTAAACGATTTCCTGAAAGCAGCGCTTTGTTCCACTGTGCAGAAAACCGGTTTATGGGGGGGGGGGGGGGGGGGGGGGGGTGAACCACTAGACAGTCGCATAATGGGATAAACCTCAGAAACACAACTGGCTCGACTTCCCCAGCAAAAACTTTTACAGACCTATGTTGAAATTGAACAACTCACCGGCTTTCTGGTGATTCCCCAAAGCGAAATTCAGGACATTAAAGATCTCACTGGCACCCACAGCCCAGCTGCTCCCAGTGTTGAGAAGAAATAAAAGTGTCGCTTGCTTTTAAATGCAGCCGACAGGACGCAGGCTACACGTTTGTTTTGGTTCGGTCGAAAAGATAAATAAATAAAAAGCCACCAGGGAGCGAACAACGGACACCAGCACCGCCCCACAATGAGGAGCCACACAGTGCGTTTTTCGCGCCAGTGAGATATCGTGTTATAAGGCGATAAAAGCGCAGGGAGGAGCCTCAGAAATATCTGCAGCGTTAGATCCGGGCAAAGCCCCTTTATTTGCATCACAGCCGGGGGGGTGCGTGGCCCCGCCCCGCCTGCAACAACAAATGCGCACTTTTCAGTGTCTTTCTTATTGTTTTTATGATAAAAGTTTTCTTTAAAAAGACAAATAAATGCATATATACTTTCATAGTTTACACTTTGTAAACAGTGTTTATGTTCCGTCTGTTTTACGCTGTTTTTGCTGTCTTGACACCCCAAGTCAAATTCCTTAGATATTCAAGCTTATTTGGTAACAAAGTCCCATATTTATCTTGATAATAATTTCATAATTGCTTTGCTATTCAACTCTTTCAGACTGTGCTATAGGGATTTCAAAATAAAGCAAAATCCTGCCATCCAATTGAAAAATTAAAATGCAAAAAAGAAAAAAAAAATACTGCTGTTGGTCAAACCACTAATTAATTATGTGGCTAAATGAGTTCCATATTTGCTAGGAGGGCACTAATAGACCAGCCCACTTAATGGTTTTACATACAGCAATGTTGAGATTAATAGTTGATTAATTATAGGTAAACTGTTTTTGTTTCATCAAATATTTTTTCTCAAGTAGAAATGTAAAATGCCATCTTACTCAATGCCGGAGATTGCATTTCTTTGTCATTATTGTTTGCAGTAAACATGACGTGACATTCCATCTCTTGGTTTTGTGACATTCAGACAGAAAACCTATCTATCTTCTCCATCTAGCTCAGGGTCATATGGTGCTGGAGCCTGATACAGGCCTCAAGGCAAGCTACATCCTGGACAGATCAGCTTTGTGTCCGCACTGTGGATGGAGACCGCAACATCAAGGAAAAGCCTTATATATATATATATATATATATATGTATATATATATATATATATATATATATATATATATATATATATATATATATATATACATATATATATATATACATATATATATATATATATATATATATATATATAGTTGCTTCTGATAATACAAAAAACTTAAAGAAAAAATATGGTATTGATTGTTTTTTGAAGCCATGATAAGTAACTGCAATGCTTTCCTTTGGATTAAGTTTTAAATGCAAGGTCATTGATCATTATTGCTGCATGCCACTCAATGAACATTTCAAAATGCATTTGAGACAGCCGAGGTCAGTTTTTGTCTTGGGGTCATGTCAAGACCGGTTTGATGTCTTCTTTGTGCAGTCTGAGTCAAGAGCACGATCCTGTGATGTAAAGCCGACATATGTCAAGCTTGACACCAAATCTTACTCTTCAGATTAACCTACTTTCCTCTAATCTAGTTAAAATTAGCAGAATTAAGCATTCATCGAGTATATATTTAGCAACAATGGAATTCTTTTCACTGAGTTATGCCTGTTCAGACTAATCGAAAGAATGTGGATATATCGCAATTAAATTTCCTGCAGCTGATTTTAAAAATCTAGCGACATTTACATTAGTTTAAATGCAAATCCCTGTGGAAAGTTTTTGTGATGTTGTATTGGATGTTGTATTTGTTCATTTGAAAACTGCAGACTTAATTTGCTTTAAAAGGGGTCAGAATTAAAACAAAAAAATCCTACATTTCCATAATCCATACCCTTACAAAGACCTGGTATGCAGGTATTTTCCAGTTGTATTCTGTTCCCAGCTAAACCTTGTCACATCGATGGGTGATGTGCTCAGTATGAATGACCTTAATTAAAAAAACAAAAGACCCCAACATTCAAAGTGTCAGGATATCTGCAATGCACTCGCAAGCTTCTACAACACTAATAATGTTTAAAACAAACTCTTTGGCTTCAGCTAAAAGCCCCCAGAATAACAACAGCATCTTGGTCAAAATGTGCATCAACAGAATTAGAAAAACTTCAACAATCCCAAAAGAAATTATGTGCACACAGTCGTTCCATACCAATAAAAAGGAAAAGATAAAGATAAAAATCTCAAAAGGAAAATTTACAAATTACAGTTACTAATAATCACATAGACAGATGCATAATGATCCTACCAGTGAGTAATATGTGCAGTGTTATCAATATGATCAACAACTTTATAATCATGTAAAACCAATTGATGATAAAGTAATGATGTAATTTGTCTGTGTATGGCTAAGTCTGATTAAATGTTTTACTCCGACTGGTAGAAGGTTAAAGTTCAACAACGTCTGGTGATCAGAGAGCAGCAGGTCAAATTCATAAACAACTCGTCTTTACCACCCGCTAACAATATTGATCATTTTGGTCCTTTGCGTGGCTGGGCTTCCTCTTTAATTAATCGTGTATGTGGATGAAACAAAACCTCCTATATGTCGAATTCAGCCCATGTTGTAGACGCTGATTAGGGATGGACATCTGTCTTATGCAACCAGCTTGAAGTCAGACACATGTCGCTGATTGCATAAAAGAGATTGTTTGGTTGCTTTTGTTTTTTGTTTTTTTAAAGTTTCGGTCACAAGATTCAGCTGCTGAAAAGAATAGCCAGGGGAGAATTGAAAGAAGGTGTAGAATTAGACATGATCTAAAAACAAACTGCAAAATAATCAAAACTACACTCATGCTATCATTAAAACAGAAAAGACTCAGATACAGAACCAAGCAAATTTTCGGAGGAGTGTTCATGTAAGTGGATCCAGGTTAATTGTAATGACCAGAGAATAAGACATGAGACTAAAGATTAGCTTAACTGAGGACTCTGTGGTGCATAATGTGCAACAACAAATCCTACAAAATCTTATAACAAAACATAGAAATGATTATATTTTGAAAAAAATCATCCTCTATTTTCCCACTTATCAAAGAAATGCATGATTCAAAATCTTTATCCTAAACACATTTTACTCAAGTCAACAAGAAAGGCTTTCACAGCAGCCTGATTGATTGTTTCTTATTAGTTTTATCACATCAGAGTTTCATCTAAAGATACAGTTTTCTCTAACTGCTATTTAGGTTTACTGCAGTACTTCAGTAAAACTTTTATTCAACTCAATAAAGGGCAGATAAATTCAGTGATGGCCTCTTAAAGCCGTGATATCAATTTCAAATGGATGGAAGTCATGTCTGCATTTAAAAAAATAAGCTTGACTTTCTCAAAAGTAAAACTTCTGCCAGCTAATTTGAAGTTTCACCAGTGTGATTATGGAGCCGATTTACCCACAAAGCAAAGATCACATCCTTCGGATCCTGCAACTTCACATCCCATAATTACATAGCAAGCTAACCCTCAGCAAGCTATGTTAGGAATATGTCACGCTGCCAAAAACTAGAGACCTTTCATCCCATAAATTTACAAATGAGTCCATGTCTCAGTCCCTCACTTCTTTTCTGTCCCTTGTCTTCAGCGGGGGAAGTGTGAGGGACACAAAAGTTAACACCAACTTTTCGCTCCCCAAGTCACTTCACAGCTCAACTCCAAGAGTTCGCTATTGTTTTCTATTGTTATACTGGCATATATGTGAGGATGGTAAAAGATGAGATGAGGGGGGGGGGGCTTCAGCCGAGTCTGGTGTTATCTGTAACCCCCAATCAGTCGCCTGAGAAGCAACAAGCCCAATGCAGTGCAGGAATTTGGGTGGTTTTTCAGTGATTGTTTGGAATTGTCCCCATGTGCCATACAAGGGATCCCACTCCTTTTCCCCACAACCCCAAAGACACCCCCTTACCCTGACCTGTGACCCTCTCCTCTGAAAGTTCAGAGATGAGGTCAGTCAGCCCGCACACAGGGCACAGCAACGCAGTGAATGAAAAAACACATGAATAAGTCACACAAATGTTATCGCTCCCCCTGGGTGTAAACTTCCATCCCCACCATACTGTGAGACTGTGATCAGCAGGGTGCCAGTTTTACCTGATTGCAGCTTTCACATACCAGAGATCTCTTATCTGTCACACCAGGCATTATATCGGTCTTTTACTATTGATGGTATCACTTGTCATTTCCTCAGCTAAGTGTTGCAATTTAAAGACATGCTAAGCTGTGCAGTTTAACTTCCCCGACTTTGCAACAGAAACAAATCTATGCAGATATTGTTTTCAAATATCATTAAAATGTGTAAGAATAAAAGTAGTTCTGCTTCACATTGGTCTTCTGCTTGGCAAATAAGACTATGTGGAGGGAGTTTATTAAAATCTAAAACATGTTCTAATGTGTGCATAAGTAATAACAGCAGAGATTTAACACTTAAGTGTAAGATGTTGTGAGGCTCAGGCTGCCACCTGTTGGTTGTTAGGTGTAAATAATCATGCGTAATGCCATGACTACACTCAGGACATGCCCACGGTGTACCCTGCCTCTCACCTGTTAATTGCTGGGATAGCAAGGCTGACTTGGACTAAAAAGCATAGATAAAGAATGAATGACTTGATGTGTCTGGATGGAACAGATGAAGGAAAATGGAGGATATAAAAAGGTTTATTCAAATACAATTACTATTAACATGCTGTGCATATGGTAAATGTTTTTGGTGAGGTTTAATTTTTTTGACAACATTTTGCTTTTCATCCAGAAAAGCTTCTTTAGTCCTGATTGATTGAATGAAAGTTCACTCAAAGAACCTATGAAACCACTGATGTGTTGTGAGACCACGACTGTCGCCTGAGGTCTCATCAGTCATCAGTCCATGTCCATAGTTTCACCTGAGGCTAAGTGTGAACAGATTGTCAACAATTTCCTCAGAATGGCTGAAAGGATGCTATTGTAGGTGGGGAGATGCAATGTTTCAGCCCACTGTGGTCCTCAAAAGTGTCTCCTTTCTCCTTTCAGATTGAGGAAAGAGCTCAGTCCTAAAAGATGAGTTGAATTTCAAATGCTGAAACCAACCCTTTAAGCATCCAAAACACCTGAGAACAAACACTAAATTCCAGCTTTTTGAAAAAAAACGCTTGTCTATGAAGGTCACAAAAGCTGTACATTGGAGAAACCAAACCTCATAACAGACTGTTAGCTCAACACAGAAGAGCCAACTCATCAGCACACATCTGTGCTATGACACAGATCCTGATAGCTATTTATATGTACATTCACGTGAACTAAGGACAATGCTTGAATCATAATGATGGCCATAGACTGTAAAACATCAGTAAAAATTTCCACTATACCCATCAAAATTAAAAAGTTTTTTTGTGGATAAAGAAGGAACTCGTTCCCAGTTTCAGCTGACTCAAACTACAGGCTACTATACACCAAAGAACTTAATCATGCAGAACATTTTAATACCTTTACTAAAATAATTGAGAGTCCAGACTGTTTAATGTGCAGCCACTTAACTGATTTATATATTTGGCTTCCTAAAGAGATGTTTATTGGTTATTTTTGTACTTAAAAATCAAGAATCAAATCTGTAAACGCTTGTGTTGGTGCTTCAAGCTGTACTTCCTGTACACACAGATCAACCTAGTGGAGTGGCCTGAGAAAGTCTCATGTTAATAATTTAAATGTGAAGAAATATTTCTGATGCGTTTATAAGCGTAGGTTAAATTCAGCTGCAGGAATGCTTCTCATGCGTTTTGTACAATTATGGGAACAAATTCTTAGCAGTCTCATGACACTCATGACAAAAAATGACTTTGAGAGATAATTAGTTGAGGAGACCGTAACACTGTCAGAAATATCTTTAATAAATGTAAAATCTGTCAAATTAAATATAAATACTGATTACAGTCAAATTCCATTTGAGAAATAATATTTGTTCAATTTCATTTAATTTAATTTGCTGTAAGAGATGGAAAAACTCATTTTTTGCTATGGCAGATTAATGCCCAATAGATGGCGATGTTTTCAAAGCTTTAAGCTTCAGGCTTCTCAAAGGTTCAGTTTCCACAAGCTTGACCTGTAAAACTATTAACCTTGAACTCACATTGACTTCCCTACAAGCTTACAAAATTATTGTAATTTTCCCATAGACATTTTTTTTTTAAATAACGTAGTTTTCTGACAATGACAAATGACAAAAAGCACTTTTTTTTTTACTGGTAGGCAAACATTTAAGAAGGGTCTTTGTCATTAATTAAACTTGTAATTTAATAACACATCAAATCTGGACAGACTGGAACCTACATGTTTAAAAAAAAAAAACTATCTAATTATGATTGTAGTTATTTTTTTAATTAATTTTATTTTGAAAATATTGAAACTCTTACATACTCCACCTTTAATGTAATGAAGTCATCTGATAGCTAAAGTTGCCTCTAAAGTTGTTTATTTGGCCAGTCAAGTTACAATAAGTTAAATAAAAAAATAAGAGCAGCACCTAAATATGATTAAATGCATCAACTTCTAGATTATTTCCAGCAGACTCCTTTTCTACTCTTCTGTTCAACAGTCATTTGACAGATGCTTTTATTTTATAGCAACTTATTTGCATGAAGTGATTAATCAACCATGTTAATATTTTTCCTGAGGAAGGTGACATTTCTTCTTCTTGTTTGGTTATTCTCCCAGTTATGCCTCCAGGAGGACAACAGCAGTGGAAGAACAGATTTATTTAAAAAATATAACCTCTTTCACGCCATTCATTCAACATTCAGTTCTTAAACCAGCTGGATGTTAATTCCCCAACCTCATTCAATATCTTAATCATGTATTAAAGGCATTGAAAATTATCCTCATTTAATCCATTAACCCTATCCTCCCTGAATCGTAGTACCAGCACAAAGCCATTCCTGCTTTCTAAAACTGCAAAGTGAGATACATTTATTGAAAAGACTGCTTGGTATCTTTTATTTAGCATTTGTTCTGCATAATTTCTGGTACATCCAGGTTACAGTTGCAATTAAAAAGAAAAAGATCCAATAATATGTTTTTGGTGAAATTTCATTCTGACTAAATATCATTCTGCAATGTACCAGAATTCTTGCATTAATTATGCTCTTTCTTTATCCAAATGCATTAAATCAGGCAAGCCTGAGAAAATAAATCAGTTGAAACTAAAAGTCTACATCTTGACAAAATTAAGGTCAAATTCACTGTTGTTCCAAATGTGGCTAAATGTGAAAGAATAAAGTGAAACTAAATCAGACATTCAAAACCACCCCAATTTAGTTACCATTGAGGTCAGCTCTTAAAGGTAGAGTATGTAAGAATTTCAATATTTTCAAAATAAATTAACTAAAAAAAATTACTACAATCATAATTACATAGGCCTCCTTTGGTAACTGGCATTTACACACGTTACCCATGCTGTGAAATTTGTATCTCCGCATTTAATTGCGGAACATTTGTCAGTGCCTAGTGCATTTCCTTGTACACCGATAACACTGACGCATACTACTGACTTATGCTCCAAATGTAATAATACTTTGAAGCTTTATAAAGCAATTTTCAGACCCTTTTAGTGACTCTATGTAAAGAAAAAGTTACTTTTAACAAGTCTAGAGACTTTTTCAGCTCTTAGCTAACAGATGACAATATACACTATTCACAAAAAGTTAGGGATATTCAGCTTTTGGGTGAAATTTCACAACAAGCCTAAAATGCATTCAAACCTGTACAGGTTAACTTAATGTGATCTTCTCTAAGCTTTTAAATGCACATGTCCAACTGTTAAATGTTTCAATAAATTTTGCACAAGTTGCTGTTCTCTAACAAGGAGCTTAACGGCAAAAATCACGGCAGGTGTGTGATCCTTGAATTGACCAATAAATGTCCTGGTTCAATTAGAGCTGGTGTTTAAACAGTTGTCCTCATCATGCTGTTCACATTTTGACATCATGAGACCAAGACGACACCTAACAATGGAACAACAGTCCCTTGCCATTACAATGCTTCAAACAGGATGTTCTCAGACAGAAGTGGCCACTGAGCTTGGAGTGTCACAGAGTGTCATCAGCAGGTTGCAACAGAGATATGGAGAGACTGGAAGAGTCACAGAAAGGCCTAGAAGTGGACGTCCTTTGGCCACGGTCATATATATATATATATATATATATATATATATATATATATATATATATATATGTGTATATATATATATGTGTATGTATATATATATATGTGTATATATATATATGTGTATGTATATATATATATATATATATGTATATATATATATATATGTATATATATGTATATATATATATATATATATATATATATATATATATATATATATATATATACACCAAGTGTGTATATATATATATACCTGGTGAGTAAGCACATATATATATATATATATATATATATATATATATATATATATATATATATATATATATATATATATATATATATATATATATATATATATATATATATATATATATATATATATATATATATATATATATATATATATATATATATATATATATATACATACATATACATTATGAAGGATGTGGCTGAAGAAAGGGTTTGGGCTTCTGAATTGTGTAATTTCAAAATCTAGCTTGCTTGAATTTTTTTTCCAGGCTCTCCTACCTAACCTGTTAATTTTGCTACTGATGGCAGCTGCAATCAGAAGAACATTTCTACACAGACAATGTGAAGGGAACTCAAGTTGTTGGGACTGAAAAGCTGTGTACCCATAAAAACACAACTAATCAGTGAGTTTAACCAGAGATAAAGGTTTCATTTTGCCAGGAAACATAAAGGTTGCACTCTGAAACAATGGAAGAAGGTATTGTGGTGTGATGAGTCCAGATTTACCTTGTTCCAGAGTGATGGGTGCATCAGAGTAAGACGTAGGCAGATGAAGTGATGCTCCCATCAACAACCTGTGGGGGGAGTACTGTGATGTGGGTTTGCTGCTCAGGTCTCGGTTAAGTAGCAATATGTGCACAAAAAATGAGGCTAGATGACTACCCGAATATAGTAAATGAGCAGGTTATTCTATCAGGTGATGTCTGGTGGTGATGGATTTATCAGACTCAAATTGTGAAAGGGTGATTACGAGAGCAGGAGACCTCATTTTCAGACATGGATTGGTCATCGCGGATTCCAGATCTTAATCCCTCTTTGGGATGTGCTGGAGAAGGTTCTGTAGTGTGATCGGACTTTCCCATCATCAACTCAGGATCTTGGTGAAAAATTAATGTAACACTGGATGGAAATAAATCTTGTGACATTACAGAAGCTTACTGAAACCATGTCACACTGAATGTTGTCATAATGACACCTAAAGGTGGTCCAACAATATATGAGAGCAGGGCTGCCCAATTCCGCTCTTCGGGATCTGCCATCCTGCAACTTTTAGATGCAACACACCTTGTTTAAACAGCTGAATTCTTCTTCTGCATGTCATCCAGCTCTGCAGAGGCCATAACGAACCATTTTGTTCATTCAGGTGTGTTGGACACAGGTTGCATCTAAAGGTTGCAGGATAGTTGATCTCAAGGACTGAACTTGGGCACCCCTGTATCAGTGTCTGATTTTTCTTTTTTTTTTTTCTCCCCATAATTAAATTATGATTAAAGTGAATGTCTTTTAGTTTCATATAACTGAGCAATTTTGTGTGTTTATGAGTGTGTGTGTGTGTGTTTTAGCAAACACTTATAAATATCATACTTAGCTTTATTCTTAGGATTGATTCTGATTTAGTTACTCACCAAAAAAGACAAGAACTGGAAAAATAAAAAAAATTTTAACTTTTCCCCAAACAAAATCTATAACATAAAGGGCAAACTAGTCCAGGTGGTCTGAGTTACCTTTTACATAAGTGAATAATCAAACTTGGCACTTTCACCTTTGCTGGAAACAAATCTGCAGGATTAAGATGTTTCAGGTTATTGTATGTCATGAGACCAGATTAGTTTCAGACTCAAACTGAAAAAAAAGCCCTGTTTGCTTTGTTCCACTGAAGCTGGGTCAACACTCTGTGACAGGAAACCGGATCATGCTTCATGGAAAGTAGCGGAATTTTTCAATACAGGTGGACTCAGTTTAACACAGTTCTATTTCTCTCATTGTTGCACTGAAAAGGCAGACTTGATCTGAAATGCACCACCTCTGGATTTCCCCTTGTGTCTTTAACCAAAGACTTTTGTAAGTCACATCCTTCACTGTGTTATGTCGGTAACCCACAGGCACGTATTCAGCGCACTTTCTATCTACAGTCATCAAAAAGTTTCTATCAGTTTGTAAAATCAGATGCCCCTAAATGAATTTATTAAGACCTGTTCTGATATTATGAGACATCCTATACAATCTCTTTCTTCCACCCAGTGAACAATAGACAGCTGCCCACTGGATCCTCTGAGACAAATCCTGTATCTTGTATACTTTGTTTGTGTAGCTTCGATCAGGGCACAGACTGTGGAGGAAACAATAGAGGAAAGTCACTTTTGTCCCCAGCTCTGACTCCTCCCTGTCGCAGCTTTTCAACTTCATTTTGCTCCTTCCCACAGTTCTTCTATGACTCAATTCCAGATAGCACTTTGAGCTTTTAATTTCACTGTTCTTTATCCTGACCATTTTTATTGAGGTTTTCTGTTTATGTTTGTTTTAATGTTTAATGTTCTTCCTGTGTTCTACACGGTGCTCTCTGTGCACCATAAAACAAACATTGACTAAATGGTGAACTTAACTGAAATATTAATTATAAAACAGTATGTAAGTTATTGGTGAGAGAAGTAATATAATGTGTAATGTTTATACCTAGGAGCGACCACTGATAGCGCCACAAATTTGAACAGACTTCCTTGGCAGTAATGCATTCTTGCAGCTTTTGGCTGCATAGTATATAATGATATTACATGATAAAACATTGGGATATTGTGCATGAGTTTAGAGAATTAATCTGTCTTATTGTAACATCATACACTGAAAATGAACTAGTAAGTAGGTTTAATCTTGTACTGTATTTGTTTGGAAAATTAAACAAGAACTACACACTAAATAAAAAATATGCTAAAACAAAAGATATTTAATTAATTTAAGGTGTGGAGCACCGCAAAGGAATCTATCCTCACCTTTTCTCTTTTACCCTGCACACTGCAGACTTCTGGTACAACCCAAGAGTCCTGCAGCTGCAGATATCCCCAAATTTTGGAATTTTTTAGTGGACCTTTTCACAATATATGGCATGGGAACAACTAGCTCTTATTAAGACAAAGGACATGATTGTGGGGTTTTTTTTTTTTAGAAGAATTTGAGTTAAACTGGACTCTGTTTTTACTGTGGGAGAAAAGATGGGAGTGGCGAATTGAAAATCCTTGGGTGTTTCCCTTGGACAACAGATTGTACAGGAGAATGCAACACTGAAACTGTGTAAGAACGGAGAGAACTGAATCTAATTGTTGAAAGGAAGCTTAACTCCTTCAGTGTTTGTAGCAAGATACTGCATATCTTTTATAATTCTATGATGGAGTGTGCTTTTTTTTTGTATGTCCCTATTTGTCCCCAGAGCAGCATTTCAGAGTGAACAAACTGACACAGATGGCTCAATCTGTGCTGGGAACTGCTCTGAAGCCCCTTAACTGGTTGTGAAAGGAAGGTTATGTCACAAACTGCTCAATGGATAGCACTACATACCCTTAACATAACATCCACTCCCATGACCTCAGTCAGAGGCTGCTTCAGCTTCGCTGCGATAAGGACCAGTAGCCTTATAGGTCCCTTTTGAGTGGCAAAACATAATATATCTGTCTTTTACTGGTAATAAGTTGATCACATGTGTCGAGGCACATGTGCTAGATGATTTGCCTTTTCTGTAGTGTGAAGTGTCTCAATGCATTTTAAAATCATTTAATTGCCTGTTGGCGTTATTTTCATTCCTAAAACTTTCACCAAATGTAGAAACTTTTAAACCCAGGTTAAAAACATTTATTTTCTCATGCATGACATCAGCACAGTAACTTTAAATTAATTGAGCTTTTAATTATTTTAATATAATTTATGATTGTATTGTGATTTTGTTATTTGTATTTTCTTTTATGCTTTTTTTCTGTAATGCTTTTAATATTTCATGTAAAGCACTTTGAATTGTCTTGTACATGAAAGGTGCTATACAAATAAACTTGCCTTGCCTAAAAAAAGATATTCATATTTCTTTGCTGCTCACATAGAGCTGTAACTCTAGGGATCCACTCGTCGTGAAACACGGGATGGTCACGTGGTGCGCCGACGTAGAGAATGAATGAGCTGGCCATATGGAGTACAAGCGAGTAGAGTCACACAGAGACATCAGAGCAAAATACCATGGTCCTGTGAAGAAGGGTTTCCTCCACCGATAAATTCAAATTATTTCAATATTGCACAAATTCTTCTTCGTTTTCTCGTCTTGAGCGCACAATGGCACGAGGAGAAGGCGCAGAGCAGTACGCGGCGACTTTACTCACAGTAAAACCATTAAACACAGATATAAAGACAGTAAAGGTAAGTGAGACACTTTTATTTATGTATGGATCTTATTGTGCACGTTTTTATCTCCTTTTAGATTGTTTTACTGAAAGTTCGTTCAGAAGCACGTAAAATCATAGTAGGTTTTACTTCCTTTCTGTATCAGCCGTGTGGCGTCTTTCCTGGTAGTCCGGGTTTTGAATTTCACCACGTTTGTCCACCTGTCCAGGCGTAGTCCGGGCCCTTTTTTTTCTTTTTAAAGTGGGACCACATTTACATAGACATTTTTATATAAACTGTTTGGTCTGGTTGGTCCGGTCCAGACAGATGTGCAGCTGAGCTGGCACGAGCTGCTGCTGATTGAGAGCTGCAACAGATAACCGATTATTTCATTGCATTGTCACATCAAACAAACATTTTACTCTGTAAAGACAGAAAGCTTTCAGAATGGGACTGGCATGTAAAAATGTGGCTGTGTATAGCCTAGCACCCACAGCATTTCCGCTCTGTCACTCTTTATGAGCATTAAGTCATAAAGATGAAGCCAGTTTTGGATTGTAGAAATGGATGGATGACTGTCAAGGGATCTTTTGGAAGGAAGCGTACTTTAAATACAAAGCAAAGTGCCAAAATAGTCTGACAAATACACAGTCCTGTTTGATAAGTCATTAATTTCAGCAATACTTGAAGAGAAATGTTAGACATTAAAATACTTTTTAAATTATTCAATTATGTGTAAGTAATTTCTGTCCAGTTTAAAGTCTGCAATGTTATGCAGATTTTCCTTGAATCCAAAATCATTATTTCAACTGTTGCAGTTAAAACTTGACTGAACTGTGAGTTGATTTACTGAAAGAGATCAAACATCTAAAGCCGTGACTTTATTTAGCTTGTGTGTATGGGCTTAACATGGTTATTATTTCAGCCTGGTAATCATATGCTTTGGGATATGGCTGGAGTTAATACCGCTTGTGCCTTTTATTTTTGTGACAGGGTATCAATTTGTGTTGAGGTGATACAGATTTTAAATGCGTGGTGGTGATGTGGATCCCCCTCGCCGTCATCATCAGGCTTCAAGATGATTGGCTGAGGTCTATCAGACTGCAGCCGGTGTGCTGACTGTTCCGCAAAAAAAAGTCACACTACCTCCAGCATCCTATCACAGCAGCCAATGTGCTGGGCTGATGTAATGATGCAGTTTCATAGTGAGTGAACTAGAGTAACCTCATAGTTTTTCATGAGATTCTGACTGTAACGCAGCATCAGTGATGGGTGAGGGTATTTGAAGCAGAAAATGAGAATTAGATAAAATCCATTCATAACTCCCCAGGCAGAAGCATGAACTGTTTCAGAGCCGAATTAATATAGTTATGCATCACCTCTATATTTCTCTTCCAGGCAAAGGAGCGGAGAAATCGTCTGTCTGTATGGAACAAGCTGTGCTATGCATTTGGGGGGGCTCCCTACCAGATAACAGGCAGCGCTCTGGGCTTCTTCCTCCAGATTTACCTACTTGATGTGGCGCAGGTGACTGACAAAAGATGCACAAATAAGTGAAGCACATACTAAAATAATAAGACCAACAAGTATCACGTTGTTTTTAAAGAAAAAAATGCCTTCATCTGTACAGTATCCAACAAACTGGCTCTAAACTGAGTTCTATATTTTAGCGTTTTCCCAGTAGATTAGCTCCTGTTGTTCTGGCCTCTCTACCTCATGTCACTTTAATATTGTTCATCCTGCTGTCTTCGTCCTCTGTCAAGCTCATTAACTTGGACTCCTGTGGTTTTTGTGTCTTTGTTTCTTAACTAGTCTTTTCCCACACTCATCAGTGGAAATTTAAACAGTGGCTATTCAGCCAAAGGGATGAGCTCATAACAGTAGCTCTCATTGAACATTGGTGTCACTGCTCCTTTGAACTATTCTTCAATGACACCAAATGAGATAATATAGTTGGCATCTTCTTTATTTTAGTTTCAAGCTTCTCTCCTCTTTCCCTCCTCTCTCTCTAGCTGGATCCCTTTCACGCTTCTATCATCCTGTTTGTGGGCCGGGCTTGGGATGCCATCACAGACCCAACTGTGGGATTCCTGGTGAGCCGGAGTAGGTGGACCAGCATCGGCCGCATGATGCCCTGGTAGGTGTCTGAATCAGGTTCACAAGCAGAAGGTGATGTTGCAGAGATGAGGTGCCAGGATGTTGAGTGGAGACAGGAATGTGAAGCATGACTGCATGGAAAGCAGCTCATAAGCTGTAAACGGTAACCATGGCAACAAGGTTGAAGCGGTTGCTAAAAGGAGAAAAGGAATGAAAATTGACTGTTCGAATATGTAAAAGGAAAAAAAAATCTCCCTTTTTTTAAGCTTTTAAACACAACATTTTCCACTCCGCTATCACATGTATAAAACTAAATCTATTGGATTACTTTCAGAACCTACATTTAACAGACTATCTTCGTTTGCACATTGCTGTTTTGCTCAAACGTCCATGTGTGCTACAGGTGCCATTATGTCATGGATATCCATTTCGTCCCTTCCTCAAAAGGATGCAGTGACTTGCTTCAGTACGCTGCAACCCGTAAAAAGGATATGTTTGTGTGGATGTGTATTTTGAACAGTAACATGTCGCACAAAGATATGAAATATCCAGGCTGTAAAATGCAAATCCAGTTCTTTATTGAATCAAATTACTCCTGCAAACAAATTCATACAGTTGAGCTCAATGAGGAAGTCAGGTCATAAAGAGAGATGACCTTGACATTGTGCATGTAGAGGAAAGCATGTTTGTTTGTTTTTTTCCCACCATTTTAAGACTGTTTCATCATAAGCCATCACCTAAAGCATCACCTAATTAGCTGAGAAACATAACTAATATTTTTACAGATTTCTTTCTATTATGATCACATAGTGATGAGACAGTGTCTCTCTGATAGGAAAAAAAAAGACAGCTGTGTGCACGTGCTTCATGCTGTAAGTTGAAATAAGGAAGGGGAGGGGAAGCTTCTGCACAGATTGGTCCAACCCACACCACACCATCGAATTCAAGCCAATGGGAGAGTCACAATATGTGCGGAGTGTATTTATGATTCTGGAAGAGGCTTTTGCCTAAGCAAAGAGAGGTCACCTCATGTCAAAAGCCGTGTTTGGTTGAAACAATGGAGGTCATTGTCAAGGAGAGGCAACGTGTAAATGAAACAGTCATTTGTAAGATCTTTCTTTATTTTCTCTTGTGTTTGTTCTGTCTTTGCTGGAACTGTTGCACATTTAAAGATCATTTACAATCTGCAAGTTTTTTTTTTCATTAGAAAATGTTTCAAAGTGTGTTCCTGGGTTTCACTGACCTTATGATGCAAATTCTCACTTGTCTGTGTTTAGTCAGTCATGTCGACATGTCAACTTGTTTCAATCCAGATTATTTTCTACTGATGATAACTACATTAGCTCAGACATAAAGGGACACAAAAGTTGTTGCATTTGCTAGTTGTGTGTGTGTGTGTGTGTGTGTGTGCTGGGGGGGTTGGGATTACTATTGATATACATGTTTTCTGTTCGCAGCTGTGATAATAAATCCAGAATGTGCAGAATATTTGTTTTCTCTTTTATCTTACAAGACATATTTGATCTTCCAGCACTGTTTTGTCAACTCATAATATCAGATAAGTCAAACAGAAGGGAGGTTGTACAAGAGCTTGATCTTATCATTACTTGGACTATTAGCAAGCGTTTGTGTAAAAACAAGCTGCTGAAGTGGTACCAGCTGACAGACTGAGTTACAGCACTGAGGTCAGCTGGAGGGCTTACAGAGCTGAGTAAAAGGCTGTTGAAACTGAGTGGGGTGAGTGAGTTGGGCCAGAGCGGCCTCACCATTGGGTCAGCCCACCCTGGCCTTCTTACACTGCCCCGACAAGCCTTTCTCCAGCCATGAGATCTAATAAGGCAGGATTAACAGGATTATTCTCAAAGCAGCAGGAGGCCACAGAAAAGAAGTGACTGCATGGCAGGAATGAATAAAAAAAAGGTTTTGTGGTACAGTAACAGCAGGTGTAATTCATTAGCCATTCTCAAAGGAGTGAACCTGAACTGTGTTTAATCCCTTCGCTCACAAAATGAGACTAATTAGGAAAAATGTATTTGCTTAGTTTGATGATAGATCTTTTATTTAATACTCTAACTCTGCTACTTCCCACCCAGGATCCTTTGTTCCACACCGTTTGCGGTGCTGACTTACTTCCTGATCTGGTACGTGCCCCCGTTTGAGGAAGGAAAAGTCATCTGGTACCTGGTCTTTTACTGCCTCTTCCAGTCCATGCAAACAGTTAGTACCTCATGTTGATGCTTCTCAGTGATTTGTTCCCCCTTCATCACAATTTCTGTAATATGAGTTTGTGTCCATCTGCAGTGTTTCCATGTGCCATATTCAGCCCTCACCATGTTCATCAGCAGCAACCAGAAGGAGCGGGACTCTGCCACCGCCTATCGTATGTCAGACTTCCTGTGTGATTAACACACATCTGTGTTTTCTCTCATGTTTTAACTGCATACCTGCTTTTCTCTAAGGTATGATGGTCGAGGTTCTGGGCACAGTGCTGGGCACTGCCATCCAGGGACAGATGGTCGGCGGTGCCTCTGATTGTCCTACTGAGGCTTACGACGCTAACGGCACAAACACATCCACCGTCAACAAAACCATAGTTTCCCTGGATGAGACGGTAAGTCTCCTAAGGCTTGTATTGAATTCAATTATTGCATTTACAGCTGTTTTTTGTGCAGCATTTCCAGTTTATTTGTTATAAATGTGTTTGTTTTTTGAGATGGAATAACTGCACTGCATACATATTTAACAGCTGAAACAAGTTTTATTTTACTATGACTTTTATTAAATCAACATTGGGTAAAAAATAATCTTACAGGTTTCTAAATAAAACAAACAAACAAAAAAACATATTTTTAAATCCAGTTAAATAAAGATGACTAATTCAGCTTTATGTTAGAGGTCATGAAATAATGCAGCTTGTAGCTTCATGTAGCAACATATAAAGATATACCTTTCTTTGGGTTGACAAGTATTCAGGACAATGAGAAGAATGTCTCTTGGAGGCATTTTTGAACAAGTTTAAGTGCCAAGATTAACCATTCACACATTTATGTGCGAATCATAGGTTTGACCACTTTGCAAAGTCTAAAAGAAGAACTAGGTTCTGATGTGCATGAACAACTAACAAGGCATATGGCTGATTTGATCTGGAACCTGTTCTATTCTACAAGTTTTTCTCCATGGACTTGGAAGACCATACACTCCAAGCCAACAGCTGATCTTTGGTAACATCTGGAGTGTTGATGAACATCTGTCTCCTTGTCTTTTTGCTGTGTAATACACTGAATGCTCTGTAAGCTGATTCAACATTTTGAATCTTCTTCAGGTCAGTCAGTGTGAGATTGTACCAATTAGCTGTTCAGCATATCTGGAGACAGAATGAAGCAAATTTTCAGCTTTTAGAACATTTTGGACATTCAGAATGAACTTCAATGAAAAGCTTGATCTGAAAACAAAAACACAGACTTTCATTAAGATATTGTGTCATATAATGGCACCAAACATCCAAGATGGCACAGCCAAATGCTGTCAAGCAGATCTATTAATGATGACATGGTGGAAATGTCTGCTCATTAAATGTGTAGGCTGGAACACGTCATATGTCCGCCCTGCAAAACAGACAGGACCTTGTCAGAAACAAAAGATGAAAACAGATTAATTATCCAGTCACAAGTTTATTGGTTGCTCCCAAACGCATCTGGTCAACCTGCCACAATAATCCTAAATACAACTTATATTTGTTTTTCATCACAAACATTTTTATTCTGTTTGTACCATTTATACCCAAGAAAAAAACCCACAAATTTCTGCTCTTTGTGTAAAAGGACATAAATATGTATTTTTTGAATACAACAAGTAAAAATAAATCATAAAAAGCCTTATTTAATAATGTCTCTCCAGGCCTCTGTTGATTCAGGTTGATTCTTTCTTCTGTTTTTTTGCAGAAACGAGCATACTTACATGCTTCAGGGGTCATCTGTATAATCTACATCCTGTGTGCAGCAATCCTGTTCTGGGGAGTGAAGGAGCAAAAAGGTATGAAACCACCAAATGAAAAAAGAAGTTCTCACTTGTTCAGTGTGGAAATGTTGCTTTTAACATAGAAGTGCTGACATAAGACAACTCTTAACTCAAAACGCACTACATCTTCCTTGCACCTGATGTACTGAGACTCAAATTTCTCAGACAGTTTTTGCAAGATGCATCAGTTTTTGGACAAATTCCAGATTCCTGCTTATCAGATTGGTCTTTTATTTCATAAAGCAAAGATTTTCCTTTTGTCTTCTATTCTCTGTCTGTGTTGGATTGTAGAGAGCGGGCAGAAAAAGTCAAAGCCGCTCTCCTTCCGCCGGGGTCTGTGGATGGTCATGAGTCACGGACCGTACGTTAAACTGGTCGCCGCCTTCCTCTTCACGTCTCTGGCCTTCATGGTAATAGTTATGATTTTGTATAAACATTGTCAGGTCACATTTTAGAAAGTAAACACTTATTTCTGTGACTTTTTATGTTGAACCTTGCTAGCTTTGAGTAGCAGCTTTAGGTCTAATAAACTGACTGGTTTCACATCTAATTCTTGACAAGTAATGTTTATTGAAAAGATAAATGTTTTTTTTTTGTGTGTGTGTTTTTATCATCAGCTATTGGAGGGGAACTTTGCCCTTTTCATCACCTATGCTTTGGGCCACCGAGAAGACTTCCACAATATTCTACTGGTGATCATGGTGAGTTTTTCTTTTTTCCGCCTGAAAGGCCCTTCATATCCTTGTAACAGACCTTATCAGGATGGAATTTAGAGGACATTAGTACAGTCTGCTGTCCTGTTGTCAGCTGTTTCTCAGAAGCCTTCCCTCACACAACGCTCTGAGGCCGAGAGGGCAGATTTTCAGGGTGAGAGGAGGTGTTGTTTGCGCTCACTGGGAACTTTTCTCCCACACTCTCACTCTGCATTAGCAGAAGATCAAGGAAGAGATGGGCTCACAGTGGAGCTTTTGTTACCCTGGCAACCCCTCGTTGACACCACGGAAACCTCCACTATTGGCTGTGTCCTTCTTTCCATCCTCCCATCACTGTTTTCTGCTCTGCTGCTTTTCCTTCTGATTGCCAGTGGAAAATTTTGGGGTTTGTTATATTTGGAAAGGTGGGAGTGGAGAACTGCACACTGCAGAAGTTCAAGCTGCTTTTTGTTGTGCTGTCATTCAAGACTGGTTGGCCAAGTTTGGCCAAGAAGTTATAAATTGTATACTTGATGCAGAATCAAGTACATTTAATAAGGTGCATTCAAGCTTAAGTTAACAGTGGTTGCTCTGCTAAATCCATTTTCTATCAACCATAACAAAAAAAAAAATGCACAAAACAATGGATTTGATTGTACACAGGTAGAAAATAATCCAACTCCAACATCTGCTCATATACCTTCTGAATTCTCACATCTACGCCGTAACAACATGCAAACACCTTCAAGTCACATAAACCATAGGACAGGATCTGTGTTGTACTGAAAACACTACAAGTGATCCAAGTAGTCATTTCTCATCTCAGTCGGAAGGTTTTCCCCACAAATGTCTTGCAAAAAACCACTTCAGTGAGTCTTTCAGATTCTTGAACACAGTGATTTTCTTTGCTTTGTGAACACATCAGCTGTCATTTGAGATAGTATATCAGTACATGTTAAAATGAGTTAAACATTTTCAGTTACAATCTGGCGATGCCATATCAGGTTAGAGACACTTTCAATAGTTTAGTGAACTCTGGCAAAGTTACCATATCTGCTTGCTACTTCCACCCCAGACTACAACGACATCTCAATTTTTTTTGCCAGACTTATGACTCAGAAGTAACTTCAATGAGTTATTTGGATGGATTTTTATCATCTAAATGTGTCCAAGTCCCCCTCCCTTTATAAAATTAGCACGGCTGGATCTGATTGAATGAAAACTTAGGTCTGATTGTTTTATTAATCTTCCGTTCATTTACCCCGCACAACTTTTTGCTCACATTTGTGCCTTATGGTTTTTAATGAAACGCCATTGCTGATATTTTGTCATTATTCTTCCAGCTTTCTGGGACTCTAACCATCCCATGGTGGCAGTGGTTTCTGGCCCGTTTCGGGAAGAAGACAGCATCTTTCGTTGGCATCTCTGTTAGTATAACTTTTTAATAATTTATTTCTCAAGGTTGCAGCGATGTTTCATCAGATCAGTCACCACGTTATTTGAAAGGTGGCTAAACATATTGTTCTCCAAAAAAGAAACTTCTTTGACTTTGTTCTCTCTCTGTAGTGGGCAGTTCCTTTTATGATCCTTATCGTTTCCATCAAAAGCCACCTGATCATTTCCTACTTGGTGTCAGTGGCAGCAGGTGTGAGTGTGGCTGCAGCTTTCCTCCTGCCTTGGTACGCACAGATTTATCCATAGACTTCATCTCTGGCTGGAAATGTAGAGTTATTTATGTATTGAGTTTCATATAAGTTTTGCTTGTCATTTCAGGTCCATGCTTCCAGATGTGGTGGATGACTTCAAAGTTAAAAATCCTGACATTCATGGTCATGAAGCCCTCTTTTACTCCTTCTATGTCTTCTTCATCAAATTTGCCTCTGGATTGTCTCTGGGTATTTCTACTCTCAGCTTGAAGTAAGTTTATTGATATGATTGTCATTACTACTACTACTACCATTAAAATTATTTTCATTTGTACCTGCTGTCATTTTATAATGCAGATTTCTTGTTTAAAGTACTGTGTACAAGTCTCTTGCAACTCTTTATTGGAGCCAATCCTTGTTTTGAGTAACCGTTTTCTGAAGGTCTTCAAAGTCTTTCTTTCTATTTTTGCTTTGTAACATATTTTTAGTCAATTTCTGTTGCCTGGCCATTTTCTATGGGGAATCAGTTTTGTAGAGCCACTTTACCTCCATTATTTAGACATATCACAAAGAAACCCCAATTCCTTTCATTGCATATTTTAAAAAAAGGAAATATGGTAGTTTGAAAGGCATAAAGTATTTTTTGCATGGTATGGACTGAAACGTGGCATACAGTATATCTGCATGGTGTGACACTATCTACAGCAGATGAGAAACATCTATAAGGGATGTCCTGAAACAAGAAGAAAAAAAGAAATAAACTGAAAAAGTATTCAGGCAAAACTTCACACGGGACCTGCTAATTATTTTTCTGGCTCTGCACAACGAAATGACAATTGGCTATAAGTCTTTTCAAACACACTTCTTCATGAGTGTTTTCATCCTTTAAAACTCTGTGGGATTACCTCCTGGTTTTAATGGTCATGTGGTCTAAACTGTACTCACGTACACTCATTTTTTTCCTCTTCTTTCTACATTTTTTGACAGATTTGCTGGCTATGTGACCGGCAACTGCTTGCAGCCTGACTCGGTCAGTTTAACTCTGAAGGTTCTGGTCTCTCCTGTGCCTATCGTTCTTATTGTTGTGGGACTGTTGATACTGAGGACCTATCCCATAGACGAGGAGACGAGGCAAAAAAACCACAAAGTTCTTCAAGATGAATTGTAAGTGAGGAGTAAAACCCACACAACTCATACAGCAAGCTCAAACAACTGTAGGTTCAACAGTGTCATCTGTTTCATGTAAAACACTGAATTGTCTTGTACATGAAAGGTGCTAGACAATAAACTTGCCTTTATATTCAGTTTGCCTAAGATTTTACTTTGGTTTTTTTTTTCTGTGTGTTTAACTCTTAACTGTTGTGCCTTTTAACAGGGATTCAGAGTCTGAAACATCAGAGCTTGGGAGCAGCGTGTAGCTACACTACTGCACAGAGGACCATAAAGCAACACTGCTGCCTTGGCATCGCCCTCCTTATTGCACAGGTTTACATCGCCCTCTAATGGCAGAGCAGTACTTTTTTTGTTTTTTTGCTTCACTGCTGTGAGACCCAATAGTTTAAAAGAAAAACACAAACAAATGGTATAGAAATCAAGCCAAAGTCCCAGGTCAGATTTTGTTTTGGGTTTTTTTTTTTTTTTTTTGTTGTTTTTATGTCTCCGTATCTTTTTATCTCGGGCTTTTCTTTCATCAGTAAGGTGGAATCAGGCACTGAGATCTGTCCACGTGTCAAGCTCAAGTATTTGTCCAAAGATTTGTTGTCAACAGAGATGTTCCTGGAACTCTGTTTGTTTGTTCTATTTTCCATTTGGCGATTTCCTTCTGTGTGACTGCTTTACATCCTGGGAGGGATGTGTTGTTGTTGTGGCTGATGAAGTATTTATTTGTGGGTTTACAAAAGCTTTCCATCACTAGTGTCAACCGGAGTGTGACGTTACCCTCCATGTTTACTGTACTACTGGAGTTGTGTGGAGTTTCGCCAATGCCTTTTGTTTGATTTTGTTTTAGAAAATTTTTCCTGATGACAAAAACTTGAATTTTCTGAAGGTGAAAAGTTGTCTAGTAGCGTGTCTGGATCACTGCCTTTCAAAGACTGTGTATATTTATTTACAATGAGATTTTCTGATTCAGTTGGGACTCGTAATCATATTGGGGGGGGAAAAACTTTCTGCTTTATTCTTGAAGGTTCAATGAGATTCGAGATGCATGTCTTTTACAGCAAGGTCAACTCATATAATCATTTCAACTGACATGTTCTCACTTCACAAGATTGGAAAAGGCTTTATTTAACTATTTATTTGAACAAACTGCCTAAGGGATTGTTGTTGTTCTTATGGAAATGCATATGTATAATTTATTAAGTGATTGTTGTAGACTGAACAACTGATCTTAAAGTTCAGTGGAAAACTAAAAACATCAAAGTGGTGGATTTGTTTTTTTTTTCCTTTTCTAGGAAAAGATATGCCATTAACTGCTTTTACAAAATCGATACTTGCAAAACCAGCTGTACAAGCCCAGATTCTTTTGATTAAAACGGAGAGGCAGCTGTCACCCAATTTCCATTCATTAAGTTGATATAAAAGACTTAAAAAAATACAACTAATGATATATCTTTAGTGAACTGCTGCATCATGTCTTGTCCTTTTGTAGGATTTTGAAATTGCACTGCACAACCAGAATGAAACACATGACATCTCCCATTGGGCCATTCGTCTTGGCCTGTAAAATGCTGCTGTATGTATTAAATTGTAAATACTTTTTTCCACGTTTGACAGTGAAGAGCAACGTGTAAATCAGGGAGCAGAGAAAGTGATGTACTGTAAATTTGTAATTTTAAGTCTGTGAATAAAGTTTGTCAAAGCAGAAAAAAAAAAGTGGATTGAATTTGAATATCCCCAGAATAGTGTACACTTTGTGTGAGATGTGTTGATTAAATGTTGGCAATCGATGTCCCTTTTACCACCAGGCTTGTGTCGTGACGTATCTCCACTAATTACCTGCAGCCGTGACGCCAGAGTTTTTACGCGCGGATTGAACGTGGATGAGAGAAAGGACAACAGTCTGTTGCGATGAAAACAAAGTGTTATCTCTTCATTTTATGTATTTCCGTTGTATTCCTCCCCCTCTTTAGTTTTGCGTATGAATCTCAGTTAAGTCGAGTGGGGAAAGTTTTAGAATTTGTTGAATCAAACCAGGAACCAGTCAGTCTGTCGACTACACCGAGCCAAACGCTCCCCCGGAGGTCTTCTGGCAGCGCATCTCCGTTGTCTAAACTTGGTTTAGGGAGATTAATTCATTCTTCGAAAGTGGTAACCCCTCCATTAATGCGTCCAGGACAGATGCCGTCGGACTCCCCAGTTGACCCAGACGTCTCCGTAACTTGCTCCGCGTCTGACTTGGTCCTGCGGGTGAAACGAGCTTTCTATGGTCTGGGTGCAGATGCGCAGGAGCTGACATTAGGCAGCAGCTGTAAAAGCAACGGGGATCTCGGGGCGCACGGTGACTTGGTCTTCAAGTATCCCTTGACGTCGTGTGATGCAGTGCGTGAGGTAAGGTCGCTTACATGTCTGCTGCACCACCTTTTCACATTTAACGTCAGTGGATGCTTGTCTGACGCACAGCTGCCTCGTGGTTTTCTGGTCTACAAATATGTACTTCACTACGAGCCTTCATCCAAACGATTTCCAAGCAGAGCGCAGCCCATAGATGTCAACATAGAATGCCATTACCAAAGGTTCGTTTGGTTTATTTGCTTTATAAAATGATCCATTTACGCAAAAAATGGGTTTGTGCTGATGCCTTTCAAACCCTCCATCCTACAGAGACTACTCTGTTCACCAGCTGGCCGTACAGCCCACATGGCAAACTATAATTGTACGTAAAAGATTAAAGGGTCATCCAGTGGACTTCCAGATCACACTAATGGATGGTATGCTTAAAGATGCTTTTGTATTCTGTGAATACTTCCCCGCTTGGATGTGTTTTAAATATTTTCATGATGATTCCACACATCTAATTCTTAGATTCTTGGAAAACTCCAGCCAAAACTCATGAGTATCTACTTGGGCAAACGGTCAATGTCCAAGTGTCTAATCCTCACCTTTCAGCTGGAGAAAAACTGTACATCAGTGCCTGCTATGCAATGCCATCCACTGGTTCCAAATCCTCCCTAAGATACACAATCATAGATAACTTTGGGTATGTATAGTGCCATATTTAAAATATATTGCTTTTTTTTGTTAATTTTTTTCCCCCCTGATGTTTGTATTTTTGTTTGTTTCCACAGCTGCATGCTGGACAGCAAACAGGACCCTGGGGCCTCAGAGTTCACCTCTCGGACAGACAGCACCCTGAGGTTCTCCTTAAAGGCTTTCCAGTTTACCACTGACCCTGACACTGAGGTGAGGTTTAAACATTTGTGGTTTGGTAGAATTACTCATCCACCAATTGTGGCTTATCCATGTTTGTTTTAGGTCAGCATCCACTGCAAATTTTTGGTCACATCAGAGGACCCAGGACCTGTGCACAAATCCTGCTCTTACAGAGGTCACAGGTGAGCATTAATAATATCCTATTCCAACCAGATTATGGATGTTTCCACTCTTTGCAGGTGGATTAAGGATATCTTTGCCTTCACAGATGGAGGGCCCTTGTTGGTCATGACTCAATATGTGAGTGCTGTGAGTCAAAATGTGTGACCTCAAAACACCGCAGGGCCTTGAAGGAAGGTTTGGCACTCTTTAAATACTCCTTCCAACTCAGATTAATTTGATAATTTGTCTTTTAAAAGATTTAAACCTAACATTTTAAACCTCTCATTTTTCAAAGGGTCTGCAAGCAGTGAGCCGCTTCTGGTCTCGGATCAGCCTTACACAGTACAGGATGGCTTACTACCGGTCAGTCCCTCTGCAGCTAGCTGGAAAGAAAACAAGACAAGCAGAAATTATTACACAGAGCTAAATAATCCTGAGAAGATGTGGGAAAAGGGAGATATAGTGAAGTTTGCTGATGGTGAAAACATGGAGAAATTTGAAGAGCGTGAAACCGTTTTTGCAGCAATGGCAGAACCTGATCTTGAAAAGTTGGACTACAGAGAGAGTGTCTTAGAGGATGAGTGGATGGAACCTCAAGCGAGGAATTTCAATAAGTTTAGGGAGGATGGATCAGGAGGAGATGAGGAGGATATTTCAGAGATCTTCAAAGAGCAGATGATCCATGAGAATCAGGAGGAAGGTGAACCGCTCCATCGTTGGGAACAGTTAAAACCAACATTACCAACAGAAAGTGGCTTGCAGGGGGAGCTGGAGCCTCCTGACTGTGAGGAGGAAAACGAGAAGCATGCATGTACAGCTGAAGAGGATTGGACGATGGCTTCTGTGGTGCAACCAAATAGTGATACCAGTCTGGCAGATGTAGAAAAAGAGGAAAAAACTTGGTATTTCACATGGAGGTAGTTAAATAAATGTGTGATTAGATCATAATTTTGTTTGCTCATTTCAATAAAATCAATACGCACACACTGTTGCCAATTCTCTTATTAATACCAATTTAACCCTCTGATGCATGAATTATTTAAAAAGTTCCACAACTTTTTCACAAACTATTTCAGTTCTAGACACATAACAGCAATGATTTATTTTTTATCTTATTTTTAGTTTTTCTAAATATTTATAAAATATTTTAAGTAATAAATCACAACTGTGTTATGTTTTTCTCCTGTTTATCACAGAGGCAAACTTGGAAATTACAATACTTATAAATTTTGTATTCAGTGAGTAGCCGTAGCCACTAATTAGCAAATATATCCTCACTCATTCACGTACTAGTGGATACTGTATGAAAATTTTACCTATTTTCTGTTTGTCTTTATAAAAGTAGACGTGTTAAAATAGCCTAAAATGTCAAAGATCAACTCCATCATAGGAATGACTGTTTGCTAGCAGATGAATGTAAACGGATCAAGAAATAAAGGTATAAATGCTTGTATTTTCTGGCACACAGTTCAAACAAATAGTTGACATGAAAAGAAAATGCATACAAATGAGAACAAGACTAATGTTTAAATGACGAATTGATCTGTCCATAAATCTTTAATTTTCTTTATAGATGATTGTTTCCTCCATTAGCCTCTAAAACATCTCTGAAACAAATTTAATGAATCGTAACTGAGGAAACGGCATCGCCACGGTCATCAGCGACAAAAAGCAGCAGAAAAGGTGCTCCATTATAAAGTTACATGCTAAGTTGTTTCTGTTGCTTTATACAAACAATGGAAAGTGGCATGAGGAATGTTTGACATGATTTCAGACTTGATTATGCACCTAAACAAACGATTTATGTGATGTCATGATTTGACACATTGCAAAGAAGATGCTCTTGTGGAGACTCTCCTCTGAACATGACAGGAATAATAACTTAAGATAATTAATATTTTTAAACAAATAATTGGTGTGGAATCTTTGGAAAATATACAGAACTCTGAACAGATCAATAATTATTGGATATGTTAAATATACAAGCAATAGCTACATTTACAAATGAGCATCCCAAAGTCCCATTGATAAAGCGCTGATTCAGCAGGACATATTGTAAGTGGTACAATCGTATTTTGACACTAGAGGGGGGTAGATCCACATCTCTTGCAACAGTAAAGCTTAGAAGACCCACTGGCCAAGAAAATATACAGTATTTAGTCTGTTAAATGCTAAATGAATACTTCAGAAAATTAAGACCCACACCATTAACATCAAATTTAAACAATTTCTGAAATACACATCTTATCCATCAAAATCCTGCTTTATAGTCTTTCGCAAACAAAAACTTGCAGTAAAATTCAGAAAGTCCCTCCAGGGGCTTCTCCAGTCTCTGCAATCATGTTGACAACGTCTCCCCTCCAACAGTACCTGCTGTCCCATTTGTCTCCTCTGTGGCATCTGAAACTGGAAAACGCGGACAGGGTTAGTTTTGTGGAATGCGATTGGCTAAGCTGTAATACCACAACTGATTGAATGATAGCCTTTTAAGACGCAAAGCTGTAATAATGTCAAATGTGAAAACTATTGACATTTCATCTGTTCAGATTTCTCTTACCTCTGACACTCTCTTCTTCAGCTTCCTGTCCTGTTTGTTCCACACCTTCATTGGTCTCTACCCCTTTACAATTACCCTTTGGCTTCTTTGCAACAGGTGGTGGGACCTTGACTCCCTTATTTTTGGACTCCGCTTCCCCGGGAATCTTTGTTACAGAAGAAACCTCTGTCTTCTTCTGTATGCTTTCCTTGTTCTCCTTCTCTTGCTTGGTCTCAATCATTACCTTCTTGTTGCTCTTGGAAAAGATAAAGCTGGCGGTGGATGTAGGGGATTTATGGAAATCTGGAGCTGATGATGGCAACTGCAAGCCAAGTAGAGGGCTCCCTTTTGATCTGGACGCTGTCCTTAGACGGATGGCCTCCTGCAGGTTCATAGAAGGAGTTGTGGCAGGAGGAGACTTTGCAACAGAAGAAACGGTTGCGGATGAAGGCTCGGATGGGACCACAACAGTCTCAGACTTGGGCAGAGTTGGTTGCAAGGTGACAATGACTGATGGAGAAGTTGATGTGGAGGGCACAATTAAAGATTTTCTGATGGGCTTCTGGGGAACCTCACTGTTTGAAGATGAGGACGGGACTTGACTGCGCTGCTGCTGTTGGTTCACTGTGACCTCAGGCTCTGGTGGTTCTTGTGCATCTGGGGGATCAGGGCTATTAACAGACTGCAGATTTACTGTTTGTGGAAAGGAGGAGGTGTCAATGGGACCGGGCTCCTCAAGTAAAACTGGTGCAGGGGTCTCTTCTTGAACTTCAGGAGGCTCAGGGCTACTGTTAACTGACCGAAGCTTAACCATCTGCAGCAGCAATGGGGTAACAATGGGAGTGGGTTCAGCAGGTGCAGATGTTTGCTCTTGGCTTTGGTTTTCTGTGCTTACAGGACTAGATCTGGACTTGGCGTTGACAAGGCCCTGCACTGGCAAAGGTGGAGGCAAAGGAAAGCTAATAGGTGGAGGAGGAGCAGATTCTTCAGCCTCTTTTGGTGAAGGTGAGTTTCTGAACTCAGATGGAGGTGAAGGGGGTGTCTCAGCTTCTGGATTATCAGCTGTCTGAGTATGAATTGTCAATTGGAGAGGCTCTGAAGGAGGTGGAGGTGGAATACTTTTAGGAGGTGTGAGTATACTGTTGGATGGATGTGCATTAGTTTCAGATTCCAGCAGGGTCCTATCATGAGGTGTATCAACCTGCTCTGATAGATGGAGCTGTAATGGCAGTTGTGGTGGAGGTGGAATACTTTGCGGTGCCTTGAATTTACTCTCTGGTGCTGCATCTTCGGCATACTCAGAGGCTTCTTGCGAAGGTGGAGATAGGTCTTCAGGGGGCCGAGAAGAGACCTCTACAACTGGAGTAGGTGGGTCTTCTTTAGCTACTGTAACCTGTAGAGTGTTGTCTTCGACAACTGGAACAGTGGACTTTTCAGGTCTCAAAGAAGGCGGTGGTGGAGAGATGTTTTCAGTCGTGGGAGGCAAGACCGCTGTAGTTGGTGGAAGTGGAGCTGTATAATGTGGGGGAGGAGGTATGTTCAAAGTAGAGGACACGACCCCATTTGATGTATGGAGTTTCTTGGGTTCAGCAACTGTGATCACACTGACACTTCCTGCTTTCACCTCTGGTTCATCAGACACAGCTGTAGAAGGCAGGACTAGCCCTTCCTCACCAAACAGAGGTGGAGGAGGAAGAGGGAGATCTATTTCATCTGGCCTGCTGGTGCCCACCTGTGCCATGGGTGGAGGTGGCGGGGGCCAGGACGACTCAGGGGATGCAACTTGTACTGATGCGACAGATGCAGCTTCAGTTGACTGTCTGGTTGTTAGTGGTTGCAGAGGCGGCAACGGAGAAATGTTCGCTAATGAAATGGAAGGTAAGGAGTCCGAGTTGGTTTCTACCTCTGCAGCTTGGGTGGATGTGTGCTGACCTTCTTCTCTCTTCACTTCTACCATTGTTTCTTCACATTTCTCAACAGCCTTCACCGACATCCCATTCAACATTTCACATACTCTCACTTTCTCATCTTTACCGTTTACATTCAAATCTCCATTTTGAGCTAATCTTTCATTGTTCTCTCTGTGCATTTCGGTATTCAAAGTCCCACTTTCATGAACTTTCATTGTCTGCAGCACATCCAGGGATCCATTTACAGACTCCACTGTTGTTGTTGAATTCCTGTGTTTTCGTTCCATCTTCACAGAGCCCTCTGTAGACACGGAAGACTGCCTCTGTTGTCTCCTGTCCTTTGGATTCTTCTTTATGATGGCATAGGTGTTGTCAGGAGCTGGGGGTCCAAAGAGCAGCACAAATGTACGCTTGTTGTGAGCCCATACCTCAGGGGGAGGAGGTGGAGGAGCATGGACTTTCGGCGGGGCAGGGATGTTGAAGAGTTCTCTCAGGGTCCTTACAGAGGGGCTGACGCCAACTGTGTCAACAATGTCTGTGATTTTAGTCTTTTCAGAAAACTCTGGTTCTGATGGAGAGGATGGAGATGAACCAGGAGAACTTGACCCAGGAAATAACCTTTGAAGCTTTGCCAAGAAGCCTTTCCTTTGCTTTGGAGATGAGCTATGAGGCTGTTTAGAGATTTGTGGGGATGCTCCATCTTGGTTGGAGTAGCCGCTAGATGGGGAGACCATTTTGTTGAGCTTATTCCCCTGAAGAGGCTCTTGCTTCTCTTGTGACGCTTCTTTGGAAACTGTTCCTGCGTTGTTCTTTACATCCTTTGCTTCTGGACTCTGCTGTTGAGATTTGATGAGAGACAATAAAACTGAGTCAGCAGAGTTTTCCAGAGAGCTGGTGTCTCCATTGTAGCCGGGGCTGTCAATACTCACACAGGGCACTGGAGATGATCTGAGTTTGTTCTTTTCATTTTCTGAATTTAGAGCTGAGGCCTTATCAGGAGAAGATTCTCCCGGAAAGACTCTAACCTCTGCCAGATCTCGTGACCGTCCTTTCGCCTTACCGTGGAGGGAATATGAGCGATTCGGAGGAGGTGGAGCCCTTTTGGACTTCATGACAGAGAGGCTACGCACAAACTGCCCATCTTTCTTAACCTTGTCCTCCTTAACAATCTTACTTTTAGAGGAGCCATTAGATGTACATGTGGAGGACATAACTTTGCTGTCCGTAACAGAAGAATCCTCATTCTGAGACCTCTTTTGTCTGGGGGTGCCGCTGCTGGAGATGGTCGAAGAGTCTGATACCAAAGTCTCTGAAGATGCAGAATTGCTCCAAAAGGAGCAATCAGACACATCGGGAACATTGAAGCGGGAAGCAGAGGTGATGTTCGAGGACGTGGTTCTGGTTGAAGCTCTAGAGGAGGCACGAGAGGGAGATGGGCTGGACAGCTGCAGGCTGCTCTTGCTGACAGTGCGCACACTGCTGCGACTCGGTCCACGGCTGATTTCCACCACCTCGATGGAGGGTGGCAGCACAGCATTGGGAATGATTTTGGACATGTAAGCAGCTTGAGGAGAGATGGACATGACAGGGCTAGGTGGATGCAGCTGGAGGCTGGAGCCAGTAGTCATCCAGGGAACTGCCAAGGAATGAGGTCTCTGTCCACTTTCCAAGTCAGGACCAAGACGATGCAGCAGAGCCAGGTCGTCACTATGACCAGCATGGGTGGCACTGAGCTGCTCTACTTTGTCTTTGCTGAGAGGCTGGATGATGTTAGTAGCTTGGAGGCTGGTATTCATTTCCTTTGCTGACTCTGCTGTCTTTTGTGGCCCATCGGTAGTGGAGCTGACATCAGCCTCACCATTGTGAGGCTGTTCCTCATCTGGTGTCTGAGTCAACGAACAGCCACTTCTGTCCAGGCCTGATGGATAAAAGAGGAGGAATTGTCACAAGTTTGCATTACTAATTAGGGAAATAGGAAACATCTAAAACAAAATGACCTATTAGACAAATTCCTGTTAGAAATGGATGGTTTTATTTAATTTTGAATTCTTATAAGTTCAGAATAAGATGAAGTGCATACCCAGCTCTCTCTGAACATGTTTCGGGATCCCCACAACAGTCCTCCTGTGTCTTCTCCTCGTCTTTTTTTCAGACTTTTTCCCAGAGTTCAGTGGTCTGAATGTTGAACCTAGATTAATATTTGTGAGAAGACGTTAACACTCAGACATCTTTGGTAAATCTGGATTTAATCTGATTCTATCTACAGATTAATTAATTGTTTTGTCTTAAATACATAAAACATGTAATAAATTTCTGTATAACAAGCTAGAAAGCTGAGAAATGTTTACAAATGGACTCCTTTCTGTTGAGCTACCCATTTCAAGCAGAAACCAATTAATTTATTATTAACATTTGTCACAAGTCCTTAAATCCTTAATCCTCTCATTTAAATTAAAATCAAATTGTGTCCACATCTGTTTTTTTACACATGCAAAATAAGTTGATAATAAGACAAATAAATGCTATTTAGAGTACGTTACCTTGCCTGGTGAGTCCAGAGCGGGAGGATCTTAGAGAAGCGGATGATTGCATAGAAACAACCGAGGAGGAATCGGGAATGGTCCTGTCAGTTATAAACCCTCCACCTTCCCCATCGGTTTGGAGCGTCATTGCCGACTGGCAAAAGGAGGAAAACGGTCAGAAGTGTGAAGAGAGGAAGCGCTTCTACTACAGCTTTGCATTTGTTGTTTGTGCAGAACTTACAATTGTGCTTTCATTATCCCGAAACTCCACTCCATTGTTAGTTTCTGCAAACAGTTCAGCATTTAATGGTTTAAAGTTGCAGATTTAGAAGCATGCGGATCGTTAACATGTTAGTGAAACAGCTGTAATTTAGTGCAGAGAGTATGTACCATCCTGCTGCATCATTCTCAATCCTTCCATGGCCTCTGTGTGCAGGTCCTCCAGGTACTTTGGCCTGCTTGACTCAATGAACACGTTCTCCTGGAACAATGGGGGCGCAGGGGTCTTGCCGTCATCATCTCGCTTTGGCACAGCTTGTAACAAAGAAATGGAGGGGAGGGGTTTTTAATTCAAAGACTTACTTTACAGTAACAGGAGTTAAGAGGGCCATATGGTCAGCGGGAGAGCATTCAGGTGTTTGTCAGGGGTATTTGCGTACAGGAGTGGTACATTTGTTTGAGGTTTAATGCATAGGACTGTGAATAAAATAGACTGAACTCTTCCTCCTCTTATGTGGGATTAAACCACTGTGACTTTACTCTAAAGAGGAGATTATCAAATCAATAAATCTGCAACCAGCAGCGTATGCAGACACACTTTCCAGTTTAAGTGTGATTTGACAAGTTAGAAAAACATTCATTAAATCACTGTCATGTCTTTTAAATTGCATTGCACACAAGTCAAATCTTTCAGAAACTAATTATAATATTTCTAAAATACCAAGGAGATGCCATCTACCAATATTTGCTTTGAGAATGATATTTCTTACAGTAAAACAATGTAAAAATATAAAGTAAAAAAGAAAAAAAAAAGTTTTCCTACAAAAAAAAAAAAAAAAAAAAGGAGGCAAAACTTGATCATTATAGTGCCCTAACACATCCACGGCACAGTCTGAGACAAGCTATAAGCTTGCCACAACACTTTTATGCAATAGTGACAGCTGCTCTACATTTAGCTGCTCTCTTGTCTGCACCGTCTCTGTAAGTACATGCTGGAATTAGCCTTCGCAACCACGTGCTTAGTGACTGCTGCTAATTTTTACTTTGTTCTCAGTAACAGCATTATGGTCTGCTCCGAGCAGGAAAATTTCAAATAGTTTTCTAAAGCTATGCCAACTTAAAAGTAAGATTTCTGACATGTGACTCGCAGCATCTTATCAATAAGCAGTGTGAACAATAAAAAATGATTGTTTTCATGATTTATAGTGAGAGTAAATAACAAAAGTTGATTCCATTGTTATCAAAGCAGACCCAAATGATCCTGACTGTCCTGTTTGCACTTAATTAATAAAGAGGTTTCACCATTCTGTGCATAATTGGCCTGACTTAAATACTAAAACACTCACCGAGTACTGTTTTAACTCACCTTTCCTCTTTAAAATTGTTGGAAAGCAGTGCAAACTAGAGCCTGAGTCTCTAGTTAAGAGCACCACCATCTCCTGTCTTATATCTAGCAAAAGTTATCCAAAAGTCCACCAAAAAAGATGGTGAAGATGTGTTAAGGAAAAAGAAAACTTTAAGCCAGTACTCTACAGCCTTTCAGCTGAATAAACGTCCCAGAACAACAAGATTGTTTTTGATCAAATTGTTTTTGTCAGTTTACATCCAAGCAGAGCAGAGAATGCCTCCTCAGCCAATAGACAATCAGAGCTCAGGCGTTAATCCTCAGCAGCCTAATTCCTGCCATTCCTCTCTGATATCAAACAGCATCTCTCTGTTGCTCCCCATCTGCAGGCACACTCGCCCCGGATTGGTCCGATCAAACTAATAACAAGCATGTAAACATTACAGGAAAGAGAAAGCCTGGGATTTTCTGGGATTTGAGATACGGGCACATTGAGGGTGCATTGATCAACAGCTCTAAGTAGGTGAAACTATATGGCTTTGTTATATCATATCCCATTTTGAGTAGGCTACAGAATGCTAATTATATAGTAAATTTCTGCACTTCTTAAACTTCATTAAGCAGCATATAACTATACACTTTTGCCACAAGGGGGAGTAGGTCAACTGAAGTGGTCTACTTTGAAAACAAGATTAAAAACATGTTGTACAAGAGGCCTGCAGCCCAACAGCACATGGTCACACATGTGAAAAAAAAAGTTCTTTTGTCTTTAGAAACACATCTCTAACTTTATTACCGTGCAACTAAAAAAATGGAACAAGACTGGTATTGATTTTTCTCATCTGGAGAAGCCTCAAACTTTTTCATCTAATTCCAAAGTCAATCGTCTGGCATTGCAAGGACTTAAAATATTATCTTTTAAAGATCATTTATCGTCAGGGGACTTAAAATCGTCTGCTGAAACTGTGGGGTTTGTTCACTTCCTAGTGTGCCGAGCAGACATGATATGGAATGTATGACATCTGAGCAAATGGAAAACATTCCCATGCTTGTGATCCAGCCAAGTGAGTCAGACAACAGCAGTTTACAAAGAATAAAGGAATCAACGACATGTAGATTTAGTGCCTAGTGACAAAAAATAGGAGCACAAGTTGAACAGGACTGGCTGCTAAAGTGGAAGCTTCAGTCCACATTTGTAAACAGAAAGCTGATGGGCATATAAAGTTAAGTCAGTCTAGGACAACACTTCACTTGTTACCATGCCAATACACACTAAACTGGAGAAGCCTGTAGTGACTGGGTGGGGCGTGACTGCACATTAACAAGGGGGCCCACATTATCTCTGTAATTGTGTCCATATTAATGACCCCATCTGTCACTGCTGGATTGTGCAAAAGCTTGAAGTATTAACCGGCTGCCAGTGATTATGTATGTACCCCAAACTGATGTTTACATCTCGGATTGGAATACTAAGTCTAATGGATTTGAGGCCACGTGACCATTTTCATTCAGGCATGAGACTTCAGGGTCCAGAGGGAAAAAACAATGTTAATAATAACAAAAGGGAACAAAAATCATCTAAAAAAAAAAAAGGAGAGAAATAAATAATCACCCTATTAATAAAATTGGATTCAAATGAGGAAAGATTTTTAAAATAATAAAATATGTATTGCAAATGTTCACTGGTAATTGCTGTGGAATTATAAAAAGACTGAAGGGCTCAATAAATCCACAGATAATTAACAGATAATGTAAAAAAATTACATAGATGGTGGTGAAGTGTTTATGACATGAAAACAGGGTAATCATATGTTAGTCATGGCTATCCACTTCATGGATAGAGGGAGTGTACGAAAAGGTTATTCAGTTCTATAAAAAAAATATTTTTTTAAGAAAATAAAAAAAACTCCAATTATCAGGAGGATCTTTATTTATCTAAATCTCCTCTTGAAAAAGCTAATTTTTCTCAGCACAACACAACAGTCAGACCATCATTCTGCTTGCTTTATTGCTGGACAGGACAAGTATAATAATAATAATAAGAAGAAGAATACCAAAAAAGAAATAAAATTAATAATTAATAATTCAAATACTTTTTAGGGAAGGAAAACCAGAACCAATCGTTTTAAAATGTCCTACCAATTTAATAAAAAAGAAGAAAATTTATTATGATATATTTGTAATAAAATACAAAAAAGATAAAACAATAATAGTATGGTTTAAAAAAAAAAAAAGAAATTACAGTAAATTCATGTGTAAAAAAAATGAAGTGTGTGAGTACAATGTTCAGGAGTTGTGGTGCATTATGACAGATGTACCGACTTAAAAGTTAACATAGCCTTTAGTGGGTTTGGCAGGCTGTGTAACAGAGCAAAGGGGGGCGTGGGCCTCGCTGATGAGGCCAGCTTACAGACAAAAGAAACATTCTGGTGGTGTGCTCTGATGGATCACAATCTCCTTCCAGGAGTGACTCAAAAAGCTTGTTGCAATCATATTTCCTTTGATATAAAGAGATCCTGAAGAAGCAGCAGATTGTATCTGATTTTTTTTTTCCCTCAGCAGGCATGATGACATGCTGCAATCTGCCTTCATCTCAAGCATCGGCCGTACTGATGTGGGAATCACACAATGCCCACACACACACACACACACCGAACATTTCTGCCCTAACTTGCTCCTTTCTCTTGTTTTGCACAGTCAGGCAGACAATCGTGCAGTTTAAGCTTCTCTAATCAGTACAAGCCTAACTGAATGCTCCGTGATGACAGTGGAAAAAGGCTGAAGGCCCCATGCATCGAAAACAAACAAACAAAAAAAAAAAAAGCTGGACCCATGTGTTAATGCATCCTCGTCAAAAACTTGTTTGTTCTTCTGACTCTTTTCACTGAATTAAACATAAACATCATGGCTGAAAGAAAGGAAGCAACAAGCATGGTGTGACAAGGACTGCAATCTAGGTAACAGGTATACCTGCATCATGTGGCACGCAGGGTTACACATTTCATCACTGTCAGACAACACAATTGGAACACCAGGAAACCAGCATATATCATATTACTCCAAAAATATACTGGATCAACAATGAGCACAAAGCATATTCTCTTTTCATATTATTCATATATCGCATCGGTTTTTAATTTTCCCACAGTCTTAATCGATCATTTCAAACAATCTGTAGGTCAAGAAGGGGGGAAACTCTGCCAGCTTCATAATGACAATCTATATTATCTAATAGGTTTTGCAAGTCAGTTAAAATTAGAAAACATGCAGGAGACTGGAAAATATTCAAGCCTGCTAGTGCTTGCTTGGTGTACGCACAGTTTTGCCCCAGGCTGCTAGCAGATATGTGACTAGTGACAATAAACAACGTGAAAGACAGACTTTAATTACAACCTTATGGCAGAGGGTGTCTACCAACACGACTGGGCCAATTTAATTTCCAAGTCTGCAGAAGTTTACATGAAAAGACGACACATGGGAAAAGGCAATAACTAAAGTATGGCTATATTTACAGATTTTTAAAATGCAACAACTTTGATCACTGATTGTACAATAAATGAGAAAAAAATAATGCATTCAGCTTAGTCAGTTATCAATTCATTATATGATCAAATCTGAAAAAATTGTGATAATTTTCCCTTTCATTCTAAAATTATTGTGTTGAGATGACAGACACAAGAAAGGTGTACTTAATTCCACTTATTCCTCAGGTTGATCATCCAAAGATGTTTATGCAAGTGTTTTCTGACACATATGACAGATACAGATTACAAAAGTTATTCCTCATAGTTTGGTCACCAGAAATCCAGCTAGCCAGATTTTGTAAGAATGGAGGAAAGTATAATCCATTATTCACCTCCTGACCTGTGAGAGCTAAAAAACAAAACTAAAGTAACTTTTAAGCAACACAAGACACTGAACGTAAAAAAAAAAAAAAAACTCTGGCTGTCCACAAAGGAATGTTTCTTGCCCGCCTATAGTTACTGATTTTTGATTTTTTTTTTTTTTTTTTTTTTTTGTAAACAAGAAGAGACTGAAAAAAGGAAAACGTTGCATTTCAGCACAAGATCATAAGTCAGGACATCTTCTCAGCATGAATTAAACAAAGAATGAACTGAACCAGCAAATACTAAAAAAAACATTAAAAAAACCAAAAAGAAGTCTGGGCATTTGTCAGAATACCAGGAGAAAGTGGGTCATAAAAGACAATGGCCCTCAGCTCACAGATTGTTCTACTCAAGAATGGTTAAAGTAAAAAAATAATATAAATGTTGTAATGACTAAGATAAAGTCCTGACATAATCCAATCATAAAAAAGATTGATGAATTCTCTAATCCTACTTTAAGCATAATGCATGAAGGCCAGGTCAGGTCACAGACGCAGCAGTTTAAGCAGAGAAGCTCAGACTTCCTTCTCCCTGGGTACATCTTCCTGCTCATCTGAGAGAATCCCAAGGTGTCCTCAGGCCAGCTGAGACAGTCTTTCCATCTTGTTCTGAATCTTCCCCAGGGCCTCCTCCCGGTGGAGCGTGCTCAGAACTTCATACCAGGAAGATGTTAAACTCTCTCAAGCTAAGAGGATACCAGCAAAATTAAAATAGCAGAGACTAGTGGGACTTCCCTGTCATCTCTGTGCTGACATATCTCAGGTAAGTAGCTCTGTTATATACAAGTACAGCTCAGACTTATCATGGCACTGGTGCTAAAATTTATCCAGAAAGAACAGCATGTACACAGAAAGAAATCTATACTGAGGCCAAGCACTCTGTAAACCTTTACTCTACTTTGCTGCCCTAGTGAGTTAAAGCCAACAAAAGATATCCTTAACAAGACTATCACAAGCACCTACTGTCTATCTTTGCTCTAAACCTGCAAAACATAAATGCAGAAGTCATGAGTGGTGACTCAGAGAACTCCAAGTACACATTTATCAACCTCTCTGGGGACCTGCCACAATGCCCTGGTAAACATTTTCCTTTAAGGACAAAGGCTCATGCAGCTGGTGAAAAGCTATAGTAACATGTCTGCATATCTTGACTGTGAAGCAATAAATAGCAGTTCTTTTCTTTTTAGATCAGTCAGACTAAGTGACACCCAACACTAGAACCTTATACAAAATATATGAACATGATTCAAATGGGATCAGAGGGGACACTGGCAAAAACCTCTTAACTTTTAAATGACCTAAATATGATCACTTCCACCATGAGGGTGTGGTGATTCTTCACCTTTTGTAATAAAAATCCTACTAAATGCTCTAAAAGCCATGTGAAATGGGCATTTGCGCAACTGTTTACAATACAGGTTAGCCAAGTCCTCGGCTGCAGAAATTCTCAAAGCACCAGCATAAACTTGTTTCTTGTCTCGTGTTAGTCTGAGCTGTTCTCATATATGGATGAGTGTCAGAAAGGTCTACCTCATCCCTTCTACACTGTGGTGGCAAATTGACACAAAAACATGCACCAAAATGAATTATCTTCCCATAAAAGCCATGCAATGCGAGCACTTTTCAAAGGGATACCTTCCCTTTAGGCAAAAGTGCAAAAGAAGGAAACTGATTACCTCCCACCTTGAGATGCAAAGTGAAACTCTATCAGAAGTCAGTTTTCTCAAACCCGTTCTCCTGCCCTACATTGTTGTTGTACTGTGGAGTAACAAAAGTTCACTCTTGTGCATTGTACAGGAATATTATTTTTCATTTAATTGGTCTATGGCTAACTGTTTTTTTTTTGTTTAGAAAAAAAAAGAAAATAATCCTTATACGAGTCACATAATTTAGGTAACAACATCATGTAATTAGATTTAAACTGGATAAAAATCCCGGTATAGTTGTCTAATTATAAGCCTGAATTTCTGAGCATCTAAACCCAAACATGTGGATTAATTCTGTCCCTGACCCTGTAGTTTTAGCTCCCAGACATAAGTGGGTAGGAGTGAAGTACAAAAGTAATAACGAAAGTGAAAAAGAGTGAAAAATAATGCATATCTGTTCCTGCACAATCCCTCTTTTTAATGTTTAGGGGCTTAACATCACTTACAACATATACAATACCATGAAGCTTTACTTCAGTCTAAAGATGGATGCTGTGACCAGTGTCCCTTTAGTCATGGATAGTTATGATGTCTTTCTTTTACTTCCCTAAATGCAAATGAATAACATGCTGCAAGTCTGTTTTCCCTCTGTGTCCTATCTGCGCCGCGATCTCAAACTGGAAACTTCTCCCCACAGGAAAACACAGTTTCCTTCTCATCCATTCAGAAATCTTCTTTTATGTAGTTAAATCAATCTTTTAGATTTTATATATCACCTGACCGTTTCATGAACCCTTAACAGAGAATCTGTCTTATCTTCAGCTGAGGTCTGCTGGTCCACAAACACCTTAACAAACAGGGCTTTCAATACCAACATCACAGTCTAAGAAAATGGAGTGAAGCAGGAGATCCAGCCCATGTGTTTGGCTGAGCAGTCTTGCTAAGCAGAGTCTTTTAGTGAATATTCAACAAAGGAAGTCAAATGAATGGCTCAGAAGTCCTGAGATCCTGGCATGCAAGTCAAGCACAAACACAAAGGGCTCCCTATTTCTAGCTTCCTCAAAGAAATATCTAGAAGATCAGGAATGCTGGGAATCTCTCAGGGAGTGTTTTGAGCAAACAGGTGACCTGAGCATGTCTTGTTAGGGCTGTATGACCTAATCAGTCTTCAACAAGCTTGTTCATAATTAAATTAAGGGGAATTCCTCTTAAAGCTCACAACAAAGGGGAGACAGTAAGACAAGAGGCTTGTCGTCTAGTTTTACACAGGATCAACTAAACAGACAGTACGGGAGGAACATATCACTGACAGAGGAACAAGTATTTAACTGTGAATGCGTTTGCAAAGGCATAAAATCTCTGCTTTTTGGCTGAAGATGAAACACAGCAAAGATGTCAGAAAACACAATGGAGAATTAATGGGTTTACCACACTGAAAGGTCCGGCATGTCAGGGTTCATCAGCTCGAACTGTATTTCAGAACAGTTTCCTCACGGATCAAACTCCAAGAGCTGTGTTTGCAAAAACGCATTCCCTGAAGAGCAAAGGGTAGAATAACTACAAAGGGTTTTGATGCTCGCTCTCCACAGGGAATGCAGGTCAGCCTGAACTCAAATCTTTAACTGAAACTTAAAACAAATTCAAGCTTCTAGTTTTCAGTCTGACATTTATTTTGACTGACTCATCATCTAACTGAGTATGTACACTACCAGTCAAAAGTTTGGACACTCTTTCCCAGTGGATTTAATGGCTAAAAGTTGACTATAGCGCAAGACATTTTCAGTGCTGAAGGCAATACCATGCGATCCATCTTCATGTTACGTTTAAAAACATTTTTCTGCAATTATCTTTATCTTGGGCGGCTGTAGCTCAGGAGGAAGAGTGGTCGTCTTTCAACTGGAAAGTTTGGAGGTCAATTCCAGGCTTCCCCTGACTACATGCTGAAGTGTCCTGAGGCAAGACACTGAACCCCAAGCTGCCCCCCATGTGCCTATCGAAGTATGAGTGTATAGCACAGGTGTCAAACTCCAGTCCTCGAGGGCCGGTATCCTGCAGGTTTTGTTGTCTCCATGCTGCAACACACCTGCTCAAAATTCACAAATAGGTTGACTAGAAGCTGCTTTAAGCATTTGATTTGAATCAGTTGTGTTGGTAGAGGGAAACAACAAAAACCTGCCAGATACCGGCCCTCGAGGACTGGAGTTTGACACCCCTGGTGTATAGTATGAATGTGTGTGTGAATGAGTGAATGTGACAAGTAGTGTAAAGCACTTTGAGTGGTCGGCATGATTGGAAAAGCGCTATATAAGTACAAGCCCATTTACCATTTTAACCGTATCAACAATAGCATAAAAATCAATTATTGTTTTGCAAAGACACATCCAAAACCTGTTACAGATAACATGGCATACAGTATGTACACTTGTAAACTCGTGAACTTTTTCCCAAAAATTAAAAGAAAGTACTCCAGTGACGAGTTTTTTGTTTGTTTGCTTTTTGCATGGTATCTTTTGATCTCAAAAACACAGAACACATGGAAGCAAAAATGTTTTTTTAGATAAAGGAGGAGCAAAGATCGGACATTGACTGATTACTCGGAAAACAAAGATAAACTTTTCTGACCTGTGATTTCTTTGATTTTGTTTTGCTTGTTTGTTTTTCTGGTTTTGCTTAGCTGGGTTGTTTTGGAGGTGATTCTGTCGAGGAACTTAACAACAATGAATTATTTTCATCCTAGGGTACCTGGCAGTCTAAAGAGGTCCTACAGGGCTCAGTATTGGTACCCAATCTCTTTGCAATATTGTCCACCTAGTTGGGATTGCTCATTGGCTCATATGGCTTCTTGTATCTCCCTCTTGTAACACAATGTCATACTGTCTGACTCCTCCAATATGTCAACTTCAATAAAACCCTTTTAAGTCTGAAGTGATGGACATCTAAGGCCACTTCTCTATCAATCACAAAATCAAACATGATCTACCAAACAAAGGTTGTGAGATACATGGGTGTTGCTTCTGTCTCTTGGTCATGCTCCACTTTAATTTACATGATGTTTTGTTTTTGTTTTTTTTATTAATCTAATATTGATCATATTGTGTTTCTAAATATGGAAAACAACATAAAATGGCAGAAATAGATAGGTTAGGCAAAACAAAAACTTTGTTCCTTCCTCACTGTTCCTCACTCTAATGGTACTGGCATGCCTTTTAATTAACTGGCACCATGCCCTCCATACTAAGCTAGTGGGCAGGAGGTCCCTCTGGTATCAATATAGATCATCATCATCAGAGACTCAGCTGGAGGTATTCAAAATTCTGGGCAAGCATTACATCTTTTCTCATGTAATTGCCCTCTGGGAGTTGTTCAGCTCCTCCTAAAATCAGTGGAAGTATCACATGAGGAGTCTGCTGACGTTGCTGCCAGCACCATCATAACTCCATCATTGCTGATGATTTAAAATCAGCATACCTGGCACATAAATCATTGCCAATAGCCAACACTTCAGGCTTTGGAGTGACATAAAATATCTTTGTAACCTCAAACCCCACCAGTTTAATGTTTTTAAGATGCCATTTAAACAATACTTACAATGGCTGCTATGTGCATAGAAATGTTGCTTCCGACTTTTAAATCAACCCAGAAAAAGTAACATTTCCTTCGTTCGGGTTGAACACATTGGATTGAAAGACAGGTAAGATTCCTGACCTCTGCCCAATGTGGGAGTTAGCCTCAAAGCCAACCTTGGTAGGGGAGAAAGACTTTTATCTTAATTCAGTTTGCTTTCTCAAACAAAAGCCTATTCTGACCAACTGTGGGCTGCACAATGAAATGCACAAAATTGTGTAAGAAGGCCTATGAACACATAATGTAGTAAAAGCTGTGTTTCTCAATGCATTCATCATCATCTGCAAAAAAAAAAAAAAACACATGCAAGACTGAAAACGTGTCTCCACACATTCATCTTCTACCGTGGACATAGTTTAACTAATAGATACTGAATTACTCTGATCCCATGGAAATCCCCAACACCCTTCTCGCTTGAGATCTGGGCTTCCACTTTGAGAAGACGCAGCAGAATAAACAAGCGGAGCCCTCTCTGTCTATAACACAGTCAGCCATAAACATAAGTGAAGCCAAACAAGCACACATAAAAGAGTCTGAGCAACTAAACACTGTTTGTGCATAAGCAGACTCCATAAAACAAGGTTTTGCTTTATTGTGGAATGTTTTTGTGTGTGTTGCTGCATCTAGGTGTGATAAATCTGGGAATAAAACTTGTGTACTCACAGTTCACATTCTTACGCAGAAAAAAGTACTAACACAGAGAAAACAGACTGGTAGAGGGCAGACTAGTTGAAATAGAAGTGCAACTCTACATGCTCCAACATGACCTGCAGCTCTAGAAAATGTCTCAGTGTTGCTGCAATTTTCCTGATAGAGTGTAAATGCTCCTTTCTTTTTAAAGGCCCACTGTGTGTATGCATGTGTGTGTATATGACTTAACAGACACCACTCTTTTCCTGATTGCATAGCGCTATGCAATCTGAAGACCGGAGAGGTGACAGTGACATAGAACAGGACAGACAAAGATTTTTTGCGCTGCAAACAAAGTGAGCTGCAGGTTAGAAGGCAAGTAGAAGTCAGTGCTAAAACATCCATCCAGTTAACAAACACACATGCCTGTAAGAAGGATATTCAAACAGGTTCCTGATGTTTCATTCTTAAGCTTGTCACCTAAATTTTACTGAATACATATGGTCAGTTAACCCATCAAAAACTACACAAGTAAACTATGCTCAAGACATAATAGTTTAACACTGGTAGACTAAGAAAGTAGAAGGTTTCTGTTTGGATCTAACTGTGTGCTTTTGTAGTAGTCCATGTAGGTGATGGCACAGGACAGTGCCAGTTAGTGTGTAAGGCTAGTGAGTCCATATCAAGTCAAAGCTGACCACATCAGACATATGCAGTCGGAGTAAAACATACAGATAGCTTTGTTTTTGGCTTTCATTTGAAAGAAGTCCCCTAAGTGTCAACCCAACATGTTTGGTCCTGTAAAATTGCTCCACTAACAAAGTGACTCCAAAATACTTCATTTAATCACAGGTTCCCTATGTGTGCATGGTTAGTCCTCTTGAAAATATGATCAAGCATCTTTCAAGCATCAAAGAAAATGTGCATTTGTTTCAATCATGTCAGAAAATACTGCATAAATTGTACAAACTTTCTATTATACTAACAGTCCAAACATGGTGATCTCACAAAGATGCTGTGAAGAAAATAAAAATGTGCAAACGGGAAAAGCTGATGATTTGCTTGATCAATGGCTTGAAAAATCAATCAGATGCAAACATTGGTGGTACTTGTAGTTCTATGGGAAGACATGAAATGCTAAGGGTTCTTACCATGACTGTTTCCTTGTGGATGAGCCTGTTTTCCAGACTTTTGTGCGCCTTTGTGTCCCTGCTGCCCAGCTGGATGTCCATCCAAGGCCAGGTCCAGTGCCGGACCTAGACCCAGGCCCTGCCCATTAGAGCTGAGAGTCTTTCTCTTCTTACCCTTCAACCAGCTAAAAGCCCTTCTAAGAGAGCGACTGCGTTTCTTCCGGCCTCTCTTGTGGTGCTTCTGCTGGGCAAAAACTTCAACCACGTCATGGGGAAGCAGGTCCCCAAACCCCAGCGAGTCACGGTTAGACATGCCACCTTACGCTGAAAAACCTGAAAAAGCAGAGAAGTCCATGAAGCAGAGAAGTCCATGAAGAAACACTTTAAATTTAGGGATCACTTGTGATAAGACTTAAATAAAAAGGAAAATACCAGATTTTTCTATTACTTTTCAACCTCTTGTTGTGGAACAGTTCGCCTCAATGCAGACATTAAAACAATCCTATGGTGGCCTGAGGTTTCCTTCTGTCCATCAGGGCAAGTTCTGACAAAAAAGTAGACATAACTTTGGCTTTATCGCTTGTTGTGGAGTGTTCAAGCACGAAGCGAAAACAAACCTTGCTTTTGTGTGCATGGAAATCCTAACATCCCACATCTAAAAGCTGCCAGCAGTCACTGCATCTGATTACCGCTTGCTTCTAGGTTTGACTTCTTAAAAATCAAAAGATCACATTTGTCATTCCTTTCCACTGGTGTAGGTGTTGGGGCTTACAAGCTGTTTTTCTTTCTTTAAAACAAACAAACAAAAAAAAATAATCCAGGCACAATAAGTAAATTAAAATGTCTTGTTTTTTAAATGACTTTATGAGCAACAGTATGTTTTTGTGAGTCTCAGTGGGCACTGCTCATTCAGCCAGGACAGACCCCACTCTTTCCTCTAAACCCAAGTTCACAGATTTCAAAGAAAGACCTGGCACGACTCCCTTCATTCCATAACATGGAGTCATAATTCACAAAGCCACACCCATAGGCTCAGGCAATTTTACAAACAGGCACAACGGCACACAAGCAGAAGCCAAAGAAGTGTAAAACAAACATCCACTAGTTTGCACGGGGGCATTATTAACCAAATACATCTATTAAATGCATCAGTGTAGTTTCTATTTCTTATTTCGCTCTCTTTCTGTATTCTCTGCCACATAGTTGTATGAGCTCATCACCCTCTGTTTGGTTCCTTCCTCCACCCACCCTACACCTTGCTAAACTTCCATGCTTTGAGGCAGATTTCCCAGCTTTGCTCCTGGGGATGTGTAGCTTAAACTGGGGCTCCTTCCAGCAGTGCACTTTATTAGATACTTATCTCCAAATCGCAGTCTAAATGTAGGAACAAGCTCTTAAGATGACAGAAATCAGTGTTTGAAAGGCTGCAGGAGAGTGGGAGTCGAGTCAGAATGAGGGAATTATGAATCCTCTGTGAAACAAAAACGTCTGGCTGATTTCCAATCATGCATGAAAACACTGCAACCTGACTTAAGTAATGTGTGAGAAATAAAACCAAACATCTTTCAGTCTGCAGTGAACACTTTGCTGCTGCATGACAAGACATGAAACTCAACCACAGAAACCCAAGTCATGTTCTCCAAGGATTACAAAAATGACTTTTTTTTTCCCAAGCAGCCCTGTTTAATGAAGCGTCTACTCTGAAGCAGACATAAAATACAGGAGATTGGTAACAATCTTTTTGAATTTTGGTCAAAACTTTGCAAAGCCAAAACCTCGCTGATGGAGTAAAAGCAGCGTGAAAAAGCAAAAGGCCTTGCCAACTCCCTGTAGGGAAAATAATTAAGTTTATGTTTTGTAAAATTAAGGATATGATCAGTCTGGATCCTGCAGTTTGTAGCCAGTTCACGGAAACACTAATTGGGAAGTAAAACTGGATGCTGGAACCCTGAGAGGAAATTAGTGCACACTGTGTCCAAGCCCTACCTGGCAATGTCACATGCATCCATTATTGGGAAAAGCAGAGAAAAACCTGATGGGATTGTTATTCATGGGGCAAGTATTAATTTTGATTGATTCTACTAATGAGACGATTCAATTTTCTGTTTGAACAATAGAAACAAAGCTGTTGCTGTCTTTCTTGGTGAGTTCAAGTTTTATCAATGACAGTCACAGCATGTGAATTGATGAAAGAAGCTCACAGACCTGATGTTAAACTGACCACTGGGAACATCAGAAATTGTAGCATAAAGACAAATAACATTCCAGTTTTCCAGCATGCATCACATCAGCAGGAGGGAATTACAACAGTTTCTATGTACATAGAGAATGAATGGAAAAAATAGGCAGATTTTTGCTAATAACATCAATAATATTTGAGAAGTAACTTAAACCCTTCTGTTGGTCTAATGCAGGACAAAATTGCATGTTCATGCAAAGATATTTGGCATAGTTTGTTTCTTCAGCCCAAGTCTACCAGTAGTGCTCAGTTTAATTAAAAATAACTTACATTTCTAAATAAATGCGTACTGAAACCTTTTTTGTTTTCTTTTTTTGTTTTGTTTTTTGTGCTGTGTGTGTGTGTGTGTGTGGCTAATAGTATTAACATTTGTTTTGATTCTTTTGTCTTCAATTTTACATGAAAAAAAACACAGATAAAGGAAAAGAAAGGAAAATGCAAACATGTCTGTTCATTATCTGTATAATACATCCATCTCCAAACTAATTTCCATGTGCTATTTTTATATCAGTTGTGAGAAATTCATATTCACAGTGTAGATCCATCCTGTTTGGTATTTCAGGTTATATCCTCTGAGAAACATAAAAATACACCAAAAACTTGGAAAATATTCTTTAGTCAAAACAAGACTGCCAGAAACACATGAATATGTAAACTTATTTGCTTGTTGTTTGGTAAAAGCATGATGAAAACACAAAAAAATAGATTAATGTCAGTAGCATCATCATAAGTATAAAATGCTTGAAATATTTCTCTATTTTCTAAGTTAGCTATTTTAATACACACAAGCTGAACATCTAAAATGTCTCAGTGAGTGTGAAGCTGTAGTGAAAGGCCAATAGCAGGAAAGAGTAACCATCATCTCTTCTGCACTTTGCTACATGTTTTCTCCTTCTGTAAATTACAGTCATTTTGTCATGACTAAGATCCATGCATCAGTACTGACTAACGCTGCCAATAATCAGACGGCTCTCTCTGGAGAAGGAGGGCTGGTTTATTCACTCAGAGCCCACAAGTTCCTGATAATCCAACAACTCTTCATATTACTTTCATCCCAGAAGAACCAGCGCAGAGCTCAAAGCTTGTGGCAAAGACCACCCAGAGGACCACTGTCTGTGTAGTCTGGATGTCATGGAGGTGACTCATTCCACAGATGCTGTGGTTACACAAAAACAACCTGTAATTTTCAGTTTCCCAAACATGACTAAAAGCATGACAGAAAAAGCGGACAGCCCCATAAAGCGCTCTAAAAATATCAGTTCAGTTTGGTGTTTTTTGTTTTCACACAGTGACTAAATTGCCATTTCGAATTCAAAAGTTGCTATAATGCAAATAAGCAAATCTGTTTCCAAAACTACAGCGCTGATATCCTAATTACAGAGCTGCTTCCTCGTCCCATCGATTTTTTTCTTTTAACTCTAACAGCTCCCAGTTTGTAGATGTTGATACACAAACTGAAGACATAAAGGGACAATGCAGCATCTCATTAACCCAAACATGTGAAACATACATACACATCACGATCGAGTCACAATCCACCTCACACACACCAAAGCTGCTGTGGGTTTTGAAGCCCCACCCTGGTCCTGCAGAGGCATGTGCCCCAACATGCTGTTTATTTATCATTTTACAAAAGACGTCAGACTTCACAGAGGACATGAGATACCACTCTAACCTCAAAAACCTCAGAGCACTGTGTCAATACCTGCAGCGCTGACACTGACAGCAGTGTCCAAACACCAACACAAAGTAAACAGCGACAAATAGTTTATACACCGACGGCAAGATAGGCCTGGAGACTCACAATATCTGGAAACAACACAGAATGATCGTACATTTCTGACAGCTATATGCTTTATAACTCGAGGCTACAAATTCCAGAGCAAATCTGGGTCTGCTCACATCTTTTGAGGGCAAGTCAGTTAGAGTGACGCAAAGCATCCCCCCTCCCTCCACACCTGCCTGGCCTGAAGCAAAGTGCCACTGCATAGGTTACTGTGCAAATTCAGGATTACACACCATGGATCTCCATCTAAGTGTGTAGAGACGGAAAGCTGGTCATTCTTCCTGAAAATTCCTTAACACACCCTGAACACGTTAGTATCAAAGCTAAATTGTCAATACAGTAATTCTTATCATTTGTTGTTTTTTTGTTTTTTTTTAGCCTAACAAGGTGTGATTTACACCAATTCAGAGAACTTTACAAAAGTCTCTTCTGTTTCCTAGTAAAATGGCGAGAATCTATTGTAAGATTTCATATTTCACAAAAAAATTAAAACAATGTTTTCTCTAATAAAGATCTGAACAACTTCAAAGTAATCAGCAGGCAAAAACAGCAGCCCACTCAAACCTCACAGTGCTTACTGTAATCTTATCAACTTCGACTAACACAAGCAATAAGAAACTCAGGTAGCGAGTGGCCTTGGGGTTAAAGGAGGGGGCTCCAGGAAATGTAACTCTTGACTGCACTGAGTCATACATGCAAGTTGCCAGAGCAGACTGCTACTGCCTCATGGGAATAAGGGAAGAGGGCGTGTCAGAGATGCAGACAGCCAACTTTGTTTGAATTAGGACTGGCTCAGTTTATTCAGCAGGGCATTCACATCTACACCTAAGCTGTTGGCCTCCTTTAGCTGGCACTAAGCAAGGTTAACATCAGGCTGAGTGAGGTTGGATGAAAGAAATGACAGATTAGAGGGTTAATACTTTTCTTTTGAGGACTTGGAATGATTTCTGGATGCAGTATTATTGCAAAGAAAGAAAGGAGAAGAGCAGAATAGGCTTTGCAGTAACAACTACTTGTGGAAAATAACAGCTTTTACATTTTGCAATGACTCTTTAACTGGAGAGTTGAGCAAAAAATGGGGTTGTTACAGTGCAGCACCTGCAGGTATCAGTCAGGGCGTTGGCTGTCCTTTCTGGGCTTTAACAAACAAAGGAGAGCACTTCTACTCCACAGCAAACTTTAGTAACCTTGTCTGAACTGGAGCTCTGCTACGCACTCAACTGTGAACATTCAAGGAGTGTGGCATCCACTGTGATGGATGATGGAGCGAGTATAAATGACAAACTGGAAATTGTCCATTCCAAGAACTTATGGAGGATTTGTGACATTAATTTTATGACCATATAAATTTCAAGGAAAGCTGGGAGTTAAGATTTCCCAACTTTATATGTACATATATTATTTATATATAAATATATATTTTCCAACCCCTAATATATATATTAAGAGTGGGAAAATCGAATTGAAAAATCGAATATTAGGAATTTTTGCTTCACAATTTTTAAAAATCAATTTTATTTTTAATTATTGAAAATATTCCATTTTCAAAATTTTTGTCATTTTTATTGGCTTTATTATTGTTTTTAATTGTCTTCTTGGGAATTATAGCAGCAGAATGATGGTCTGGCCACTATGTTGTTTTTTTCCTAATTGAAATCAAGAAAAATGACAAGCAAAAAAAGTTTCGTACATTTTTTTTTT